>NW_023461085.1:0-29019 GCF_013731165.1 Rhagoletis pomonella | reverse complement strand
TATGTATGTACATTAGGGTGGTCAAAAAGAGAGGATTTTTCTAAATGGAAAACATAACCATATTTTTTTGTGTAAAAAAATATATTTAGAACTTCCTCAAAGCCCATTGAATTTGCCATGTATTTTGTGTGGGAGAAAACACTTTTTTGAAGAAATGGTATATAATTCTGTAAAATCAATATTTTTCAATAAGAAAGCTCTATTTCTCTTCACGAGACGTCCAATAATAAAACCCAATTGTTTATTTTACCATCTTTTAATAATAACGATTTTTTTATGAGTCCATCGCAAGTTTTGGAGTTTTTGGGAGACTTATAAAAAAAAATTGTTATTATTAAAATATGGTTAAATAAACAATTTAGTATTCTTATTGGAAGTCTCCTAAAGAGAAACAGAGTTTTCTGATCGAAAAATATTGATTTTCAAGAATCTATACCATTTGCACAAAAAATGGGGTTTCTCCCATATAAAATATGCCCATGGAAAACTTTGAGCGCTTTGAGCGACCTCTAAATATTTTTTGATTTCAAAATAAAAAATAAGGGTATACTTTTTTCGGTACAGAACAATCCCAGGGGATGGGAGCTTAAAATTCTGACCTTATTTTTTTTGCACCACCCTAATGTACATACACCCACTGTCTGGTATGCAGTATGTTCATGCACTTACCTAGTTCGGAGACTTCACGCCGCTGCACAATAAACTTAAGTATTGGACTATTGCCATCGAAGCCGGGCGTCCATGAAGCGTTGATGGTTCTTTGGTTGGGTGCATCTAAGCGCACAACTTTCACATTGCTCGGCGGGAATGGCAGCTCGATGACACTTAAACGCGCCGAACGCGTCTCATTGCCGCTTGGCGATGTCACCACACACTGGTAGGTGCCCACATCAGAGGCGCGCACCGCCTGAATCTCGAGTGTGCCATCCGATTGTACGCCGATACGTTGCGAGTTACTGATTGCTGTCGGATGACCTTCGCGATACCAGTCGACATTGTACGGCACGGTGGGATCACTGGAAACTTTGCATTGCAGCGTCGCATTGAGGCCCAATAGGACGGTGGTGTCAACCGGTGGCTGGATGATTTGTGTGCGAACTGTGAGAGAGTAAATAAAATTGCGGTTGGCAACAAACAACCGTTGTGGAAGTTCAAATAAGAAAAAGAGCAAATGAGAAAAACAAGAAAAACAGAAAGATATTTATGTGTACGAATGTATGTGTGTATGTAACTAGAATGGTAAAAAGTATTAGAAAAGTTTTTGCAACGGTTTGGACTCTTTCGAATTTAAATGGAAATGCGAAATGCGTTGCTGATGGGAGGAAATTGAATTGCAAGCCTTGGCATTTTCCTGTTTCCTGTGCGTCCAACTACACATTCTCATACACGCTACTATGCATAAACGGCTTTGCGATGCTTTTTTGTTTTGCCAGATTTTTACACTCTTTTTGCTATCTAAGTTTTTATGCCGATGCAGCTAGGTTTGTTTTCTGTTTGTGTCGTTTGGTCGTAGCTGCGTATAAGTAAAATGCACAGTAGTGTAAATAGTAGGCTGTGTTCATTCCGGCATGCAGCTAACATACATCCATACATATATATATGTATGCTTCCATGTATGCAGTATTTACGTACTGTCGTTGCAAGTAGCTCCACTTTAGTGTGGGCGCTTGTGTAGCTTAGCCGAAGGCAAGCCCTCTGACTTCTCTGCAGATGCGAGCAGATTGCATTGGCGATGAGCGGAAGTAAAATGTTTGTTTCTACTTGCGCTTTTGCAATGCCAATGTAAGCTGTTTACATGTGAAAGTATTTGCCACTGGCTTGAAGTTATGAAAGTTTAATAGAGTTTGTGCAAATTTGATTTGCCGCCAGCCTGACAGGTGGCTTAAAAGACGATTTATGCCATTTCGAATTTGGCTGATGGCAACAGAAAGACAAGATTATAAGACATATGCACATGTTTTAATAAAAAATTGATTGCGTTTAAATTAAAAATCGACCTTGGGTAAAACTAAAATTAGTTCGGTGTTATTAGTTTTCGTAATCAATGTCTGATGTGGACCGACAGAACAGTTCAGTAAACAAATTTAAATTGATTTGAAAACAGATATTTCAAATCACACTATGGGATTTGGCAAAATAAAATTTTCAGCGCCTAAGGATATTGGCTGATAGTGATTGATTCTTTCGCCATGGTGAGAAGATGATGTGTTTTCGTACGAATGTCCTTGTCAAGTTTGGCTTGGATACCAAACGGTTTCTGCGTTGTGTAATCTCCATTTTTCGATCCTTCGCTTAAATCGCGACTTTTTTGCTCTTAGGCTCTTAGGTCGGCAACAACTAACTCAATATGATTTTGGGAATGTCGAAAATTCCTGAAATGTCTTAAGACAATGTCAGCCTTTACCGAGTGCCTGAGCATAGTGGTATTTAAGGAAACAAGGAAGCGGGCGATTGCGCGAGAAAAGGGTTTGTTGCTTTCAAAAGGTGTGTAGAAGTCCAGAGTATGCCTTTTAGCCTTTGGACTAAACTGGACAAATGAAAAGTATAGCGATTGCTTCCAATAGCAATACTGCCGTCTTGGCCACATGACTGTCAGATTCGTAGTCACATATAACGATTAATGCAGGCGTTTTAAAGACAAAGAAGAGGTAGGTCCGATAAGTACTTAAGTAAGAATGGTTTGCACTGCGAAGAAAATGCGCATTTCTGGATAAGCATTTCTTCGAGCAACTGTATAGCGTAGGATTAGGAGGGGGTTTTTCTGCATTCTTGCAATCTTGGGAAGATACAAAGTTAAAGAGATGTGCTTTGGCAGAAAGTGAAAATTCTAGATCGCGAAGATCACGAATACTGGGCAAACCGATAAATCGCAGAGCAGTTGCAGGTACTTATGAGCCTGGTTCCAAACTTACAACTCAAACGGATAGAGAGCCCGCAGTGTTCCACGATAAAGTATTAGCATTCTTAACCTGAGCCAAATTAAACCGTAAAAAGGGTTTAAAGGGCACTTTTATAGTTATCTCTTTATATAGCTAAGAGTACATTCAGATTCTTTCTAACAGAATGACATCAAAAGGAACATTGTTCATTTACATAAACTGGTTCGATTTTCGGTGCGGTTCAAATATTCGTTGAATATTTCGGGGCGGTTAATGACTCAGTTAGTTAGTGGAAAAAACGTCCGTTATAAGTACTGGTGATCGCATCAGTAGCTAAATACAGCCCAGGCTCATCGGCTACCCTTTCAATAGAAAGCATATTATTCGGTTAAAAAGAAATTACACAATAAACTATAAGTTTATATCCACCGAATAGATGTTATCGGAGTCCGATCCTGCCTTGTGAGCGATAAGTCTTCGGAATATGGTCTTGTGAGTGTCCGACACTTTCTTCTAAAAAATTCGCCTAACAACGCTCTTTACGGATTAATTAAGGTGCCTTGGACGTATTGGGTAGGGCACTCTCATTAGAATCTGCAGGTCGTAGTGTATGTTGTTAAGCAATATCTTGGATTAATTAACCAACTAGCTCGAATGATTGATACCGCAGAGGTGGTCGGTTTTATTTTTTGCTTAAAAATTACTTGTATTATATAGTGTATCCAGTGGCGGATCTAGGATTTTATTATGAGGGGTTTTGGATTCTTAATTTTATCACCTATTTGATTTCACGAGAGTTATCAAGAACTATCAAGAAGTATCTTGCGGAAGTGGGTATAGATTCTCGTACCTTTATCTCCAAGGATATGATGGAGCTCCAGCGATTTTTGGTGAATTCTACGGAGCCCAACCGTACATACAATTGGATTTTCCTCTTGCCATTTAGGTGCAAAATTAAACTAGATGAGCTCAATGCCACGAAGCAGTATCAAAGTACATTGAACTTCAGCCAGAAATTTTCGCAACTTTTGAAGTGCTGGCTGCTATTTCTACGTTGTCAGGGCACTCCATCGTTTTGCCTTTGAGTAAGCAATTGCAATCAGAAACGCAAGAGAACCCGAAAAACCACCCCCCCTAATCCGCCACTGAGTGCATGCTTGACATGGTCTCTGATAATGTACTTCAATAGTTTTGCGTGAAAACCAGCACTTAGGAAGTTTTCAAACAATTATTGTACAAAAAATGCAGGAAAACGCTGTGGACCATTTCCCTTTCACTGAATAAAAACATTGAGGAATAATTGTTATTTTTTAATCGATTATCCTTGATCGTAAACATAACCATAAAATATCGATCAAATGTGATCGAAGAACAAAAATTGAAAGTAATTAATGCCATTGCAAAAATTACATATGTATAACTGTTAGGGTCACTTTTTAACTTAAAATTAATGCCGGGTTTCCAACCGGCCTTAAATGACAAAAATTTGTATGGCAAACTTCGACAATAAAAAAACCTGTGTTGCTACTATTATAAAAATGCTCATTAAGCTCTTTTATGCATTTAAATTTTTAAATGGCACACATTTTTTGTAATTTCAAGGTCTAGTGGAAATACGGCATAAGAGAGCGCAACAAGCAGCCAAGGAGACGGTTAGGCATGCAACAGGAACAGGAGTACATACATAAATGCAGGCTATTGGTTTATACCGCCAAACTAATATAACACAAAATACAAATACAAAATCCATTACAGTACAAATGTACAAGCAAACAAGCAAGTGAATTGCATGGCGGTTAGCGCGCTGAATTGCCATTTTCACCATACTTACCCAAAACGCTTAGATATGCCTCGCCATTGACCGTGCCCGCCTCATTTGAACGCACGCATGTATACAGGCCAGCATCCGTTTCACGTACATTCGACATTAATAAGTCTCCAGATTCCAGAATTTGCATACGACTGGATATTTCAACAAGTTGTGTTTCTGTGATTGATGAACATCATACATACATACAAATGTAGCAATGTGAGTCATATTCAGAATTGCGGTAAAATAATGATGCGCACGATGAATGTTTGTTTGGTGGTGGCACACACAAAACAAATTATGCATTTCCGTCAGAGGGAATATGCAGTTGATACATAGGCATTGTTGTTGTTGTTGTTAGCATTCATCAAAATGGCGCAGGCATTTCCGCCAGCCAAGCAGATGCATGCACGTAGCCAGAAAAAAAACCAATTAAACGGTATTCAATGGAGGCGGGCGAAGAGCAGCCGTGATTATAATCAAAATTTCACGGGAACATTAAATATTCAAAGTACGGATGAAATTGTTGGACAGCCGACGATGTATATACGCAGAGATGGGTGTCAGGATATGACGTTGGTTTTTGTTTTGTGCGTGAGCGTATCATTCATTATAAATGTTGTTATTGTAGTTGTTAGCATTTTGGCAAAACATGATAAGCATAAAAGCGCGCAAGCAACGCAGATAGCCAGGCAGGCCAGACGGACAGCCAGCAGGTAGCATAGCAATAAATGGTAGTTTGTTGTGCAGCCGCCAATTGTTGGTGTTATTGCAGTTTTGATTGGGGTTTTTGTTTTGTTTTGGTGTACGTGAAATTAATGCGGCGGTTTTGCGGTGAAAAGGATTTTAGTAGCACATTTAGCATTTTCAAATACACATTGCCACATTTATGGTTCGGTTCGGTTCGGTTCGGTTTTGGTTGTGGTGGTAGTAGTAGTAGCAAATGTTGTTGTTGTTAGCGGCAATATTGGTGTTGTTGATTGCGTTGGTTTTAAATGGTCATTTGGTTGTTGGTTGGTGGGTTGGTTGGTTGGTTGGTTGGTTGGTTGATGGTTAGTCGCATGGGGCACCACACGAAATTAGAAATGGAAAACAAAAACAAACATTTCATTAGTATTAGTAGACATAAAATTGTGAAGCGTGCAAATTTTAATAACTTTTTATTGGCTAATTTTGTTATTAAGTATTTAAAATAAATTTTGGCGGTAGGCGTTTATAATTGCGGCTAAATTTTCATAATTGTTTCGCAAATGCCAAAAGATAAAATTAATGATTTTGCGCGCTATAATTTATATAACGTTGAAAATGCAATCGTAAATGTGTCAGTAGTGCATGTGGATATACATCAACATGTTTTTTTAAAGCTTAAATAACTTTAGGAATTTTTGTGGATTAGCAGTCTTACGAGTTAATTTTAAATTATGTACTCAAAGTATATATATAGCAGGGCTGGAAGTTTTTTTTTACTATGCGGATAAACCGAATATTCGAATATCTGAATATGTAAAATAATTCGAATATCCGAAAAGAGTGTGGAATTACGGATATCCGAATTGTGTATAGATATTCGGATATTCGGATATTCGAATCTAAAAATTAACAATAAAATAACAATTGTTTGTGCGTTATGGAAGTTTCTGTTATTTATTTTGCAACTTGATAGATTATTTTGAGAACAGTTTTACGAATCCGCTCAAATATTATTAAGAACTAACAAGTACCCGCCGTGCTTCACTGCGCCTTAAAAATATTGTTGTGTTGTTACTCCCTCCCAAGACTCTTATGGCTTCATTAATAAAAAATAATATAACTAAGTAGCTTTGAAGACCTTTTTGAAGAGCGATTTTCCAAAAAATTTTCGATTTATAAAGCATTATTTATTTTTTATAAATTTGGGTGTTAGCTTATGTATGTATTTTCGGAGTTATTTAGAAAGATGTGATGTGTCGGTTTTCTCCTGGAAATTTAATTTACGTATAATCTTATAACTGAAGTCTTCAATTTTCGACGGTAAACTTTCCTAAACATCTTTATTTTAATACCCGTATTGTAATATCTCATGTATTTTATCAATTGAAATGAATAAAATTTTTCAAACAGATGGCAACCCCCTCAAAAGAATTTTCGGCAGTAAAATTTATTAGCCTCTTTAGTTTGCTACCCATATTGCAATATTTAATATATCTTAACAATTAAATTAAACTAAAATTTTCAAACAGGTGGCAACCTTGCACAAAAATATTTGCAGCTGTAAATCTTTCTAAACTTCTTTCTTTTTGACTATTGCAATATTTGTTTTATCTTATCAATTTACTTAAACTGCAATCTTCAAATAGGTGGCAACTCTCTAATTTCTTAACTTTCTATATTTTAAGTTCAGTTAGACCACTAGCATCAGTGAAAAGTGCATTCTATTTCATGCATTAGCTGTCGAGTGAACGCCAAAAATCTCAAAAAGAATAGCAAGTGCGCCTAACATTATGCAACATTTAATTACACGTCCCTCATGTTTCCAGATTTAGCAAAATTTGTTTCTGTCAAATCATGTTTCTGGGTTAGCTAAGATTTTCGAGATATTTAAAATGCAAATAAGTATATTGGCTATCAGACCACAAAAAGGCATTGCTTTACAGAATTTTTTGAAATTGAATCGATTGAAAATAAGAAACAAATGAATGAAATCGATCAAATAACTCCAAATTCAGAACCCAGAAAAACGTCAGCACCACTTGTTTCAGCGTACTTGACTAAGTTTTTACCTCCGCCTGCTCTGTTGATGAATTTTGGAAACTAGCACAGTAGTACGTATGGTTAAACATCATAAACGGGCTATGAAATTAATACAAAAATTAAGAATGAATCTCAGAAGAGGTATGGTTAAAAAACACAAACCTTGGAGGATTTACAAAGTTTCGACAGTTTTCCGCAATATTTTTGAGACTTTCCGAGCTTTTGTTGTGATTATTTTGGGACTTTTTCGTTTTTTTTTTTTAATTTTAAAAGTTCCTTGGGGGTTCTTCCGGACGGTTAAGAATTTATCGGGAACTTTTAGGATTATTTTCCGCAATTTCTGGATTTTTTTTGGAAATTTTTTGTAACACTTCGAGACTTTTTCGGGACCTTTAGAGCATGTGTTGGGATTATTTGGAACTTTTTTAAGAATTTAAAAGTTTTTTGGATCTTTTTCGGGAGAGTTAAGAATTTTTTCGGGACTTTTCCAGTTTTATTAAAATTTTTCTGTATTTTTCGAAATTTCGTAGGGTCCTTCGATTTTCGGCCCTTATTGCTTAAAATTATAAATGTCAAAAAAGCAACTAAAATTTTTCTGGCTGCTTTTGATAAAATGAATGTCTGGCTTTTCAAGATTTTCATCCTCCTGTTTTATGTGTTCGGGTTTGTGTTTTATGTTTTTCTCGGACTTGTGTCACTTTTTTACAGTATACGCAGCATTTATAAGTGAACTAAGTACATACTTATAAGACGCAATCGTTTTCATTTTGCCTGCAGACCGGCGCGCCGCAATAATGGCTTGATATTCAGGACAACAACATTTTCCCTCTAAGGCAATTCCTATGTCAAATAAGCAAATATTAATTCATAAACCTATAACAATTACAATCTTTCCATTTATATTTTAGTTTCTTTGTATCACACGTTATCGTTCATAATACCGAATTTGAATAATACTTGTTGGTAGCCCATGTCGTATGAGCAATATTGTAAGCTTGAATGCTGTGAATTTTAATTGTCTTTGTTGACTGGCAGAGCTGGGTAAATGCAATTACATTACAACTACAATTACATTCCTCAGTAATTGTAATTAGGATTAAATTCCTTCAGTTCACAGCAAAGGAATCGATTACTTTTTCAATTCCTTGAAGTAATTTCAAATGGAATGGTTTTTTTCTTTAATTCCATTACAAGGAATTTCATATTGTAATTGAAATAAATTACGTGCTAGTAATGTAATTTTTTTTTCAATTCCTTTGAAAGGAATTGAAAATGTAATTGATTTTTTCGAATTCCATTCCTCAAAGTAATTTAAAAAGTAATCGAAAAATTTATAAAAAAAAATTTTACTGTTGAATTGCAATAGCTGTGTTAAATTTCTTGGTTGCTAACTGCCTTGAATAAATAAGTTATACCTCAGTAGTATTACTAATTGGACTTTAAGAAAACTGAATAACTTAAACTGTAGCTGTTCAGTTTATAGGGTAACGGTTAAATTTTCCAGATCCTACCGCGAACGCGCTTCGCGGCAGATGAGACCCATATTTGTCGAAGCAGGCGTAATCCGCCCGGACTGTTGCTGCCTTGGGCACTGCTGTTCTCTTGAACTAATCCCTGCGTATCTATAAAAATGCTCTGACTCAATTGTGTATATTATGGTACCCTTAATTCTACACAAAATGGCGTGCCTTCTGGGGCCTTTGAAGTACTCTTACTGGTATCCTGCGTTACAAATGAGGATAGAGTCCGCTTGAATTACGAGACCTGTCGGACTAGAGATCCTACCTCCTAAGAGTTTTATAAACAAATTGCATTGATATGGCTAAATTTTGATGATAACACTGTAACGACGCTAAAATTACACAAAAAACGCCGAGACACGTAAAATTATTTTTAAGTAGTATGTTACGGATCTGTATACCGTTTTTTTTAGATAAGTTCATTTAGTCAAGTTATTTTCATTTTAAGTTTGCATTGCGAATGAAAAAAATTCAAACTTTAACATTAAAAAAAAAATTAAAATATCATGATTTAAAATATTTTTCCCAAGTGACCAACAAAAATTTTAAATATATTGTACATTTACACTGAAAGGTTGTAAGTGCCTTGTACAAACGTCCGCAAAGGTTGCAGCTGCACAGGCAATTAGGGTGGTTGATGCCGTGGTTTTTGAAGAGCTTGAGCGCTGTTGTTGCAGTAAAGGGTAGGGTTTAATCTACTGAAGGCAGAAAAACCGGGAAGGTTTATTAAAACGGGTCATTTGTATTTTATATTGTAATTGTATCGGAAATTTTTCAAAATTTCTTTATATAATTCTCTTCTCATGGAGAAAATTAAATATTTCTTAATGCAAATCTTAACTAAAGATACTTAAAAAGATTTAAAATATTCTTTATTTATCAATTTAACTGAGTTAAAATATTCAAATAGGTGAGGGTTGCCATATTTATTTTTATTTTATTTTTTTTATTTTATTATTTTTGAAAGTCTTCTTTTTTAAACCTCTTTAATTTGATACCTAGATCAATTAAGTTGAGTTAAATTTTCACACAGGTGGCAACCCTAGTCCAACATATTTTCGACAGTAAGCCTTCTCAAAACTCTTTAGTTTGATTCCCAAAATGCAGTATTTCATTTATTTTATGAAAATAACCGAGTTTAAATTTTCAAAGAGGTGGAAATTTTACTCAAAACTATTTCCAGAAGTTATCTTTCTTAAACCTTTTTAATTTAATATCTATATTATAATATATCATTTATAATAATAATAATAATAGATTGGCGCTTACACATATGTTAGTGTTTGGTCGAGCTTCTCCTCCGACTTGTGGCGTGCGGCTTGATGTTGTCACACAAAGCGGAGGGACCTACAGTTTTACGCCGACTCCGAATGGCGATTGTATTCTTATGAGAAGCTGTTTTTCAGCTTATGAGAAGCGAGTTTTGACGACCGTGACATACGAACACAACACTTTTATATATATAGATACACATAGAAGATGTCCAATGTGTGCTTTTAATGTGCGATTTTAATCTTTGACCACAACAAAAATTCCACATCGTACATTCGTGAATGAACTTTCAGTTTCTCGATTACTTTTTCAATTCCTTTGAGTAATTGAAAAAACTAAAGTACTCTTGCAATTCCAGGTAATGGAATTGAAAAAAAAACAATTACATTTTCAATTCCTTTCAAAGGAATTGGAAAAGAAATTACATTACTAGCACGTAATTTATTCCAATTACAATATGAAATTCCTTGTAATGGAATAAAAAAAAAAACAATTACATTTGAAATTACTTCAAGGAATTGAGAAAGTTATCGATTCCTTTGCTGTGGACTGAAGGAGTTGATTCCTAATTATAATTTCTTGTAATTTGTAATTGGGAGTAATTTAATTCCTAAAGGAATCATTACGAGCCAGCTCTGTTGACTGGGCGTATGAGTAATGCACTGTAGATCATCACTCGAGCTGCTCCTAAAAAGAGTAGATCCAGACTAGTCTCCATGGGCCACCAAATAAATCAAAACTTCCGGCGAGTCTCTTGTGAGTACAATTGACGAATACCTAAGTGATAAATATGTATGTCGGCATTTAAGCAATTAATTTATGTATGCTACGCAGGAAAGGTAGACAGAGTACATTTTTTTATACACAAGTACCTTGGTTATGTAAGGAATGAGGCTATAAACATTTTTTTTTCAATTTTGTCCTTTAATTAAGGGGCTTCCCAGCTAGCCAAATGGGAAGCGCCCCAAATATGGAGTGAAAAAGGATTCATATAGTAACACCTCGAATGAGCGTTTCCGGAGCGCTCCAAATATGGAATAAAAAAAGAGTCAAAGTATTTTTTTGTTATCTTGTTTTTATTTTCTTTGTATCTGGTCTGAAGGTTGAAAATGAAATTTTTAGTCAAGAAGGGGGTCGGAAAAAAGGCTTTTGACGTTATGGCAGTTTCGAATGCACTTGGAGGTAAGCAAAAACGCATAAAAAATCACCTTTTGCAACTTTAGATCTTTTCAGACGAATTTAATAAAAAATTATCTGGTTCTGGCAAAGAATTCAATATAGCGAGTGGTTCCACACTTCACAGGAACGTCTTAAAAATATTTTTTTACTTATTTCATGATTTTTCCTTTTATACCTTCGGATAATTTGAGGAGTCCTTTTCACAAAATCATAGGCGAATAGCGGAGTCCGTAAGGGAGTCTGGGAGGATTATCTGAGGGAAATGTCTAGAACTCCTAAATCACTCATTTAAGAAGTAATAAAGGCACACTATTTTCATATATATGGAGAAGGAACTCCTATGCTCCTTTTCGGAGCCTTCCTAGGAGCGTAAGCGCACCGTACAGGGAGTCCTAATTGTGCACCCTGCGGACTCCGCTTCGGCGTTCTATGAGTCACCTTATTTGCTGAATTTAATTTATATCCTTTACTAATAGATAGCGTTTAATACATATACAACAACACATGTACATTAGGGTGCATCGCTTTCGGTACAAAAGAATATTAGTATTGGTTTTTCATCGGAATTATACCATTTATTATATTCAAAGACTTCTGTCTAAATATTTTCGAAAAGTATTAAGCTTAACGTTAACTGGAAATTAAATAATTTTTAAAAAATATTTTTTCAGAAACTTATGGTGCATTTACATGGTATGAAGCCATATGAACTGTTGATACGTTAAAATAGAGGGACTACATGTTCTTATGAGGAATTCAATGATATCGAGTGGGATGCATATAATAGATTTTTTCATATGAAAAATTATGGGGAGATACTGTAAACATACTGTTGTGATACTGTTAAGCATATGAAATTATAGCAAGTTGGATTTTCATATATCTTCCCATAAAAAGTTTAACAGATGCAGAGATACCAAGGAGTTTTTTTCCCATTTTGACGCCTTTTTTAATATAAAACCCACCGAAAAGGAGGAAAGTGGCAACTCCGCCATTCACATACATGTCAAATGTAGGAATTTTAAAAATTAAAAACAATAAACAAACAATTTCAAAACAATAAAAAATCTTTGTACTAGATCTTTTTCAATAGAAACAATTCACTTATGGTGGACAATGAAAATACAAAGCACTATGATAACAAGACATTACACAACATTTTAATGAGCTTTATATCATATATTATTATTATATTTAAGTAAAGACAAGCCTATATTTTCCAAGCTTGCAAAGAAATGAAAATGTGTATTTTTTGTTGTTTACAAAAATACTTGCCAAATATACATGTAAGTCAAAATTATAGAAGGTATGTATACTTCTCCCTTTAATTTTTTCATACAGTTGATGCTTCTTTCTGGCTTTTACAAAATGCAGGGATACCACACTTATTTCGGTACAATATGATCGTAATGTATTTTCAATTCGAAATTAAAGAAAAAACATCCCACGAAAATGTTTGCCACAAACAAACATTTTGTGGTCTTATGTTTCCTTCAAACCGCATTGCTATTTTTTTCTAACTCTTCCTTTTGTTTAGCGCTGTCGCTTAAGTTATATTATTTAATTTATGCATGTGAGTTATTTTCAATGAGCATATTTTCATTTGCTCCTGAATTTTGGGCACATTTTCTTATAGTACCTCTCATTATTTTTTATATTACATATCGATGGCTGAGTGGAAGATCGACCTATCAGCAATCAGCTGGAAAACGCCCTATCTCAGAAAAATTTTCAACAACGCCCTATCTCAGAAAACTTTTCAAGAATGCCCTACTTCAGAATTTGATTGAAACCACCCTATCTTAGCTGCCGATTCAAAAACGCCCTATCTCAGCTTATTTTCGATGTATTTTCGTTTGAGATAGGACGTTTTTGAACCAGATTATGAAATAGGGCGTTATTCAACCAAATTCTGAGATAGAGTATTTTACAATAAAATTCTGAAGTAGGGCGTTTTTGAAAAGTTTTCTGAGATAGCGCGTTTTCGAACTGGCTGCCGAGATAGGTCGATCTTCCACTCAGCCATCGATATATACACTCCGCTGTTCGCTGTCGCTCCTCTATTGGTAATAGTAAACCTCCAAGTGTATTCTGTCATGAAAACAGCTTCTCATAAAAATACAATTGCCGCTCGGAGTCTGCGTAAAACTGCCCTTCCTCTTTGTGTGACAAAATCAAGGTGCACGCCCCATATGGGAGGAGAAGCTAGGCCAAACACTAACATATTGTGTAAGCGCCAATCTGTATATCGTCGTTTAAAGTAAAAAATCGTGTATCGTGGTTCTGCAAAACCTCGTAACTGACATTTGTGCCAAAAAGAGATATTTGCGCACCGGAAGCTCCTATCATCAAGCCCTTAATCATTTATACTAAAATTTCGATACTTAGACATAAGAAGAGATAATTAAGTTTAAAAGAGGGAACCGTTTTGAATTATGACAAATTTTACTCTCTCCTATAAAATTTAGGCAACCTCACATACAAGGTTTTGCATTTTCTTGATGCGCGGTTTTGTACTTTAAATGACGATGTGTAAAAGTATTGCATACATATTTTGGTGCCTTTTCAATTATAAAATGCATTGAGAAACGAAAGAAAAACGGCATCCCTATGATTTCAACTTATGCCAAACGTTTTTAATATGAAAGACAAAAAACGTAAACAAGCAATTTCTGAACAAAAAACTGTTTATCCACAAAGATGTTTGAATGGAAGCATTACACATTTGAAAAAAATAGCAAACCGCAAGGCTTTATTGGCAGTAGGTCCTTTTTAAAGCACATTAAAAATAAAATAAGCTTCTAGTTTCGAAGTTAGCACAAAATGAAATTTTTTTGTTTGTTGTTTACAAAAAAAATACTTGCCAATTATATAAGTCAAAAATGTTAAATATATATGGCTTTCATTCAATTCTTTATAGAGTTGGTGCTTCTTTTATAGGAAAATTCATACGGCTTATGAACAGATTCATACCATGTAAATGCACCATTACTTTAGATGATAGAAGAGTCTAAGCTTAGAAGGTGTATATAAAAATGTTAAGAAATTTTCAAATCAGAACAGCTCACGTAAAACTTAACATTTTTATAACGCCTGTGAAAAAACCGCAACTCCTTTTTGGTGTACAGTTTTGATTTTTAAAAGTGATCAACAAAATCACTTGAAGAAGGGTCTGCATAAAAATATTTATTTAATAACAATAATCGTAATCCTAAGTAATCAAAATGTAATCGTAATCATAAAGTGCCCAGCTCTGGTTGAAATGTTATAGAAAATAATGTCAAACAGAAATGATTGCGGTTAGAGAAATTACTTTTTACACATAGTTTTCTGGAATAATTTCTTTATCTATAGTTTGGTTTCTGAAATTATGCACGCTTTTTACATGCGCTTTTGCCAAACCTTTAGCGCATGAAATTTTGTTTTATAAATACTTCATTCCACTCCAGCACAGTATAGTGATTGCATAAATACCTATACAGCCAAAAATAAAAAAGCTTTGCTCATTCATTCATGTAAAGATGAAAAAATTCTCGTCTAATGAATGTCTGAGTGTTGTACTTCTAATGCCAACCAAAAAAGTCCAAAAACTTTCGACACTTCACTTGAATAGACGAAATAACATAAAACGTTCAGATAAACAAACATGTGTTGTGCAAAAACAACATGCACCCACATATCTACGTACATAGATATGTATGTATGTATGTATAGTACTTTTTCCAGTTATTAACTTAAGTGCTACGTTATGCTTATGTATGTGTATGTATGCGCGCACAAGTGCAGTTTTTATCAACACTCATACATATTAATATACACATACATATATGAATGTATGTATGTATGCACATAGGCTCGCATTCTCCGTTCAACTTACCGTTGTAAATCCATGTGATGTTCGGATTTGGCGCCCCAACTGCCCGGCACCAAATAGTCGCGTCCTTGCCATCCAATGCGGTCACAATTTGCGGTGGTTTCTCCATAACAGGCGCAGAGGCTACGAAAAAAATAAATAAATTTTATATAAAAAATTAAGTCAAAAGCCACGCTAATGAAAAAAAGTCATGAAAAAATATGCAGCTAGAACGACACAAAGTAACATGAGAGCACAAAGAGGGCGAAAAAACAATCGCGCAGTTTTTAGTAAAAAAAAAATACAAGCACGAAAAAATAGTGTATATGTAAGTACAGTTACAGTAGAAGAGTAGGAAAACGAGGCTTACACGTGCGCTAACGTTCGGCTGGTTTATGCTATCAAGTGGTTTATGTTGGTGCCACAGCTGGTCAGCTAGCCAGCAAGTCAGCCAACTAACAGACTAGTGTTGGGCCAATTATTCATTTACGAACTTTGACCGGCTTGATAGGCAAACAAAAAAGGGTGTAAGTGCAAATAAAACATGCTAGGTGCTCGTGTGCCTACTCGGTGCGTTGGAGAATTTTCTTCAACTACCGTCAGGCCATTCAAACAAAATGCGCGTTATTTGTTAGTGTAAATATGCAAAAGGTATATAGAGGTAGTAGGCAAATATGAGTAAAGGTACGAGCATGCCTTTATTTGAGGTTATGGTTATTATGTATGTATGTATGTGTGCCAATTCGAGTGCATATGAATATTTATATTTACAGTATTTCTCGGTTATAAGCAGACTATCAAATGTTACACCTGCACCACAAGCAGTTATTCTGTTGCTCTTACAGAAGAGGTTATCTTAATTGAGAATCGATATTTCCCCTTTCTGATACCAATTATATCTCAGACCATGATTAATCCCTGTGCTAATTTTAACTAAACTAGTAGCTTTATTTGTATAAATATAATTTATATGTAAATGCCAAAAAGTTGATTTACATAAATTTTGAAAATGTGGCAACTCTTTTTAAAATGCTTCTAAAATCATTTTGTGCAAAACTGTTAGATATCACTATGAAACAATTTAAACAACTAGTAAACGAAGTTTAATTTTGTGTTTAAAACACGTGGCAAGCCTATTCAAAAATATTTTCGATAAAAACGTTCTTTACCATTTATTTGTGACACCCGTATTGCAATGCTTCATTAAATCTCTCATTAAATTTAACTTAAGTTTTTAACCTGGTGGAAACTATTTTCATTAAACCCCTCATTTAATCAAATCATAATCATTTGATACCCATATTAACTGTAAATTAAATCGACTATGATTGATTTTTTAAAAGATGCCAACTCTGTTTATAAATATAAACAAAAAACTAATTAACACCTATAAACATATAAATAAATAAAACCTTTTAATTAACTTATTGACAAAATTGGTTTTAACCTATAGAACAGCTGGCAACTCACAAAAAAAATTATTTTAGAAATAAGGTTTACTTAAACCTCTTTCGTTTGACACCCATATCAATATATTTAATATAACTTTCCATAGAAATTCGTTTTAAATTACTACACAGATGGCAACTCTCTTTAAAATATTTTCCAAATAAAACCTTTCAAACCTATATATATATCGTTTGTTACTCACAGTAAAATATCTGATTCAACCTGTAAAATAATTCGATTATGATTTGCTCGACAGGTGGCAACCCTATTCAAAAATAAAAATAAAGAAATAAAGCCTTGCGAAACCCTTTTAGATTAATACCTACACGTATTAGAAGGTTTCAATTAACTTACTGATTAAATTGATTTTATATTTTTGAGGAGTAGGCAACCCTCTTCAAAAATATTTTGTAAACAAAGCTTTCTTAGGCATCTATCATTTAATTTAACTAGTTAATTTAATCTACATATTTTGAATTTATTAGCAGGTGGCACACCTTAAAATTTTCTTTCGAGAAAAGTTATATTTTTTAAGCTTCTTAATTAATTGATTTTAACATTTTGTAAAAGGTGGCAATCAGGATTTCATAAAACCACTCCCTGCTTATCAGTACCAAATCTCGTGCATTTCTGACGGTTCTCATAACCGAGCAATACTGCATAAGCGTTGCTATTATATAATATTTAAAATAATAAATGTTTGCATGGTAGTGTTATATGGTGATGAAGGTATTAAAAATGTTGGCGTGACTGTGGAAATTTTACGTGTGTTTATATATAAAAAAAAAGTAAATATAATATTTAAATAGATGTACATATAAAATTCATATAGCAAAGATTTCTACGTGCACACATAAAAAACATATTTATTAAAGTGCGGTATTAAGTATTTTTAATACAAAAAATAAATGTTGAAATACTCAAGCGAAGTGAGCAGTTGGCTGCTGTTGCCGATAGCACTATTTGCATATAAAATATATAACGCTTAATTGCAGGCAACATGCCAACGCTAATATATAGTAGAGCCGGTTTTTTTGTTTTAGTAAGTAACAAGGATTGTGTTTTTGAGCTTGCTTAAATAACACACAAGCAAAAAAGAGGTTCATTCGTTTACTAAAATATATAATTTTAAATGAAATAGCGGCTTGAAAAGAACAGTCAAGAGCCACAAATATTTTAGGATAACATAATGCTTTTAACGAAGATTGATGAGGTATAAAAAATGCCAGCTATTCAATAATAAAAATAATTATTCAACTTTAAGGGCAATTAAATTAAATGAATGTTAAGAGCGATGAGCCAGTTCAAGTGGTAAAAAACTCGTGACCAAGTCGTAGGCATTATAAAACGTTAGACTACTTAGATTAGGTTAAACATGCAGCTCTGATAAGAGTTCATTAGGGGCCGTATAGGCCCATTGCGATGTCCAAACGAGGGTTTTCCCATACTTTCCCAAAAATCATATTTCCTCGCGAGTTCAAGCGGACCGTCTAATGGAAGCATATTCAAACAGCCTAAACTGCTGAACTAACGTATGGGCCCCAGAAACAGTCATCATTCCAGCCCTACTGGGAATGAGAACCATAGTTCTGGACGGCATCAAACTTAAAAAAGAAACTAGGGAATAAGGCGAGCTGGAATGGTATTAGTATTAAGAAATCCTCCCAGTGTCATTCGCTAGTTTACCACACAGACAGCTCAAAAACACAAAAAGGCACTAAAACCAGCATCTTTGGACCCGGAGAAAAGATGTCAGTTGTTATGGGTAAACTCCCAAGCAACTTACCAGTGGAGGCCCTCGCTATAAGTTTGTGGGCAGCGCGCAGTCTACAGCGAAATCTTTGCAATGATAGATCAGCATTTTAAGTTGCGGAAAGGCTGCACGCAGGGCTCCTTTTTCCTAAGTCATTGTTTTTCGAGTGCGTAGAGGGATACATTTTTAAAACTTTCTATTATTATTTTTTTTTTAACCTTCAACATCTGTTGACACCAACTGTGCTACTATTATATAAAGGCTTCATTAATAACGGAGATTATGAATTATTTCTGTCTAGACTTAAAAAATTCATGTTTTTATTTTAATCAGAAGAATTTTTAAGGAGGCCTTAGCCATTACAAAAAAGGTTAAAATTAATTAGCAGGCCGAATAAGTGGCATTGAAATAAGCTTAACAAATTAATAAGCACCTGGCATAAAATACAATGAAATCATACCTATACATGTACAAATGTATTACAAATTCTTTTCGACAGCATGGCTGCTAAGTGGAAAAATTACGATTTGGCTCTGAAAAGTCTTAAAGCAAAAACAAATTTAAAAATATTATGCTTTTGGTATACATACACCGTAGGGTGGCTCGATATACGATCCAAAAATCTCTATAAGGCATATTTGAAGCACAAAAAATGGTTGACGGTGACTTCGATGGCCGAAGGTATTAAGGTGTTATAATCAGTTGCGGGCTAAGAAGTACCTGCTCTGAGCCCCCTCTAGCCAAATGGTCAGATGTTGCATTGCCAAACACTCTCAACTGAGAACTGGAACTCAGAGTACACTACTGGAACGTAAACTCCTGGATCTCCATCTATTTACCACCATGAAGTCCATGGCTTTGAGGATAACATATTCCTTGGTTTAAAATAACAAGACAGATTCTGAGAATGTATGAGTTTTGGTTCTATCAGTAAAGATTCTAAAGTCATCACCAAGCCTCAGTAAACTCAATATTGTAGTATATCTTCAGCAAAGGCGTAATTCTATTTTCATCTCACTCAACTATGAGAATAAAAGTTTTGAGATGAAATTAAAAAAAAGTACGGTATTCCAAAAAAAAAAACAATTTTCTAAATATTTCAAATGTTATTCAAAATGTTTTTTATTCCGTTATTTAAAAGTACGTAATTTTAGCGTCCGAAACAGAAAATAAAAACCTGCTACTTTTGTGCACTTTCTGAAATATAAATAAATATTTAAAAATAACCTCATTGAATCTCTTTCGTCTGACATCCATATTGTGCTACATATTTTAATTACCTAATCAAAGTTGAATTTGACTTTATAAATAGGTGGCAACCATCCTATATGTACTTTAGAAATAAAGCCTTTGGAAAACCATTTTTATTGATACTTAAATTGTAATAACTAATTTAAATTATTTAAAAACTTGAATGTAATGTTTTAATTTAAAAAGTAAAATCTTATTGCACATCTACAGGCCAAGCACTTTAACTTGACATCTTCTTTTTAAAAATCTAACAAGCTCGGTGTACTCTAAAGGCTACAAGAATACAAATTTTCAACTTAGAATTGTATTTATAGTGAACGTATGAAAGCTATAAAAAATTCAGTGTCCTCAAATTCACTACAAAACAAATTTTCATTGAAATCCGTCCATAATTATATTTTTGATCACATTTCTTATGGAAACT
The DNA here is from genome assembly GCF_013731165.1 of Rhagoletis pomonella. Taxonomy (NCBI): domain Eukaryota; kingdom Metazoa; phylum Arthropoda; class Insecta; order Diptera; family Tephritidae; genus Rhagoletis; species Rhagoletis pomonella. The sequence goes on along the minus strand of NW_023461085.1, from coordinate 8,899 downwards.
AGCAAATACTCGGAGTGCTACACTGCACCTTAAGAGTATTTTTGAGTTGTTTGATAGCCCTTTTGTAATATTTCATTTATTTTATCTATTTAATTAAATACAATTTTTCTAAACAGGTGGCAACCCTTCTCAAAAATATTTTCTGCAGAAAACTTTCCTAAACCTATTCAGTTTGATACCCATATTGCAATATTAAATTTATTTATCAATTACATAAAATTCAAATTTTCAAATATGTGGCAACCTCCCCAAAAATATTTTCGGCTTCTTAAACCTCTTTCTTTTGACAGCCATATTGCAATATTTGTTTTATCTTATCAATTTACCTAAACTGCAATCTTCCAATAGGTGGCAACTCTCTGATTTTTTTCTTTCTAAATTTTAAGTTAGCAATACATGGGTGAAAACTGCATTCAATTTCAGGCATTAGTTGTCGAGTGTTGCGCGTACAAACATACAGACAGACAAAGAGACAAAAATTCTAAAAAACTTTTATTTGACTTAAATACCCCCATATTAACTTTTCTTTAATACCTATAATGTACAGACAATATACAACTTTACTATTTATTTACATAAATACTATTTTAGGGGGTTTAAAAAATGTAAGACAATCTATTTTTGACAAGAATACCTACTATTATTTATAGGACACATATTTTGATTTGTAACCAAACCAGACTTAAGTTAAGATTTTGAAGATTTATTTCTAAAAATAATTTTTTCCAAATCAGCAACTAAAAATTTGCTGCTGCCCTAATGCAGGTAAATCGTAAACAAAAATGAAAAAAAAGCTTTGCAAACATTCAAATGAAATAATAATTAGGAAATTTCTCAAAGGACCAGAGTAAATTGCGTGTACACTCTTACCTTAAATTTAACGCGAACGAGCAGAACAAAAGAAAACACTCAAATGAAAAGTACCAAATTAAAGGAAAGAAACGTAAAAATGTCACATTTAATTTAAATACATATCAACTTGCGTGCGAGCTGGCAAAGTGGAGAAGTTTTGCGTGCAAATTATACACCTTCGAGAAAGGGCGGTTGAAAAAAGAAGTAAAATAAAAGGATATATACATAGCAGTAGCAGAAATGAAACGAAAAAAACAAAAAAAAAGTTATGTGCAATCAAACACGCACGCCAACGGAAAGGAAGCTTTGAAACAATAAAGGATAAGGTAAAATGCGAGGTCAAAACTAGAGCGGCTGCATTAACGAGCTCAAAGGTATATATGTATGTGTACATACATACATATGTAAGTATTCTCATATGCATAAACACACATAAAATATTCAGAAACAATTTATAGTTTTTTTTTGTACAGCTACTACAGTTAATCATAAATACAAACCGCTCATTGGTCAACGCAGGTCGTCGAACGATTACAAAATCAAGTCTACTGGCTGGCGTGTCAAATGGTCTGTAAGTATGTGTAATGTGTGTGTGTGTGTGTGTGTGTGTTGGCACAAATTAACAACTTTACATGTCCTTAATGAGCATCTGAATATTTTGCATGCCTCCTTTCCATCTCATCCTTCCATGCTTTACCTTCATTTCAGATTTCGCAAATATGAACAATGAATAAAATTCCAGCGCCAATAACAACAACAATAATAAAAAAACAAAAACAAAAAAGCAATTGCAATTGTGTGCAGAAATTACGGAAAAGTTTGCCCTCCATCGTGTTGGCAAAAGAGGAAAATGTATGAAAAAGGCAAAATTAAAGTTAAATTGTGTTAACAAAGGAGTAACTCAACGAATTCACAGTTCATTATGAACGTGAGCGAAAAAAAAATAAAAATAATAACGCAATAATAGGCATACGAAATGAATAAAAGTTGTTAATCATTCGCAGATCATTCACAAGTCGCAGCAATTTTTTTTTTATCAGACCGTGCGCTGGACCAGCACTGCTGCTGCCTGCCGTTGGCAGAGTGTGAAACAATCGATTGACTGTCTGCGGGATGATTGCTTATCGACTATGTGAAATGTGGTGGTAAATGGCGGGCCAGATGGAGCAATTGAAAAGATTGCATATGTATATGAATTCTGTGCTTACATATTTAAATTAACCGTTATAAATATACATACATACATATGTATCTATGTACAATGCATTATTAATAATTTGTAAAGAAGCAATCATTTCATTAATGCTCATACTCTTATGTACATTCACCAAGCAATCTTATTGTGTCGCCCTTTCCTTTAACAATGAGCAGGCATGCTCATTCTTTATTGTCCTTGTTTCAAGATTTCCCGGTAAAGATATACATACATAACTGGTAACGTATTTAAAAAAAAATATTTTGAAAATAAATCGTTTTTAACCCCCCGTTAGTTTGGGACCAGTAGTTTATTTAACTTGTAAATTTATTTATTTGAAATTTTGAAAAAGATGGCAACTCAAAATATTAAAAAAAAAATGTCCTTTCTAAATTGATTTAGTGTTTTTAAACAGTCGCAATCGTCATGAAAAATATTTGCGTTTCATTTAATTGAACTTGTTATTTAAATTTGTTTTAATTTTTTGAACAAGTGGCAACCCTATTCAAAATATTTTGAAAATAAATCGTTTTTGAACCCTCCCCCCCCCGTTAGTTTGGGACCAGTAGTTTATTTAACTTGTAAATTTATTTATTTGAACTTTTGAAAAAGATGGCAACTCTAAATATTAAAGAAAGCTTTCTGTGTGCCAAGTTTTATTGAAATACGTCCAGCAGTTATAGCGTACCGCAGGTTAGGTTAATGCTGGGAGCTGCCGACACGCGATTGCTATAAGAATGTCACCGTAATATGCGAAAAATTTACCGTTAATATCTTCAAGCTACGTCTCATAGCAGTGGTGAGAGCACTCCATCCTTAGACATACCTTTTTACTGAGAATTCGATAACGCCACCGACACATTTATCGCTGTCAAATTAATCAATATATTTGTCGAAGCTAAATAGTGTATCTCACAAGCTTCTCACTGTTATTATAGAATGCCCTATGAAACTAATTTTTTCCTGCGTAATCAACCCTTTGAATAATAAAAGTTGTTTAAGGGGTATTCATTTAGTTAAAATGAAATCACAATTATTCGAGTTGGTAATTTAACGCTTCTATTGTGTTGTGGCAGTTAGATTAGTTAACTCTCGTTGTTATCGTGGTTTTTGTTGTTTTTGTTGTCGTTCAAGTTTGTTTGCTATTGATGTTGGTCAGCTGCAATTTAATTATGCTTTCGTCCATTGTAGGACACAAGGAGAACGCGGCAGTCAAATGACCTAAATTATTGTGGCCAACCAGGCAAACGGGGAGTCAGTCAACAGTCCATCAGACCATCACGCAGTCAGTCAATGGGGTAACTGATCGGGGTGCGAGCTGCAGGTACAACAATTGCTTAAGGCCGGACCGCAAATTCTGTAGAGCGGACTTACTGTCTAATGGAACTTTGCATCAATCGCGAGCACATGGTCGCGTAAAGCAAAATTGCATGCTTTTAATTTTTAGTCCTTTGCTTGATTGCGAGCGAGCCACGCTTGATGCAAATTAATCTTGCCGGTAGAGTTGTTTTCCATGTTGGAAAACGTGTCGTTGGTAGATGAATGGGTTTTGGTTATATCGTTTGTCGGTTCTACGTGCAAATTTGAGGTTGCTAATAGTGTGGTAGGAGTATTTAGGCATTTAGCGACACGAGTTTTGCGCTTTTAAATTTGCATATGTATACATATATGTATGTAGTTATTATTTGGTGGTATACAAATATTCGTGTGCAGTGCAACCCCTATATATATATAAGTAGTTAAAGAGGATTTAGAAATACTTCGATATATTGACTTTGTTCCTCTTTCGTTGTTATCAACATCATATTGATAAAAAAAAATTGATGGCAATAGTAATGGAATTCTTATTGGTATTTGTAGTCATACTGATATTTGCATTTGGATTCGTATTCGTGTTAGTAATCGTACTCGTATTTGCATTGGTAATCATACCATTATTTTCGTTAAGATTCGTATTCGTATGAGTAATAGTGCTCGTATTCGCATTCGTATTCATACCGGTATTATCATTCAGATTCATATTCGTATTAGTAATCGTACTCGTAATCGCATTCGTAATCATACCATTATTTTCGTTAAGATTCGTATTCGTATGAGTAATCGTGCTCGTATTCGCATTCGTATTCATACCGGTATTATCATTCAGATTCATATTCGTATTAGTAATCGTACTCGTAATCGCATTCGTAATCATACCGGTATTTTCATTCAGTTTCATATTCGTATTAGCAATCGTACTCGTATTCGCATTCGTAATTATACCGGTATTTTCATTCAGATTCGTATTCGTATTGGTAATCGTACTCCTATTCGCATTCGTAATGGTGTAGTCGTATTCGTATTTGCATTCATAGTTGTATTCGCATTCATATTGGTGTTCATACTCGTAATCGTATTCGCATTCTTATTTCATTTTGGTAATCTTACTAAGAGTACTCGTATTTGTGTTTGTAGTCGTATTAGTAGACCTATTAATTTTCCTACTCGCTTTCATAACCGTACTCGTACATATATTCAGATTCGTATTGATATTCGCATTTGAAAAACGTCTCAGCGAAATTTTCGTTTAATAGAACTTTCGTAACATATATAAAGTTTGGTTGCACCCAGTGTTTACAGTTTATATTTATGCTTGTATATGCGTACACATAATCAAAGGACAGCGTATTTTCTCACTTATTTTCCGGTAAACTCCACCCACTTGCGCAGGTTTGCTTTTAATTTCCTCAAAGATATACGCTTATGTTTGTATGTATGTGTCTGTCCATTTGTTTGCATGTCCACACATACATACTTATATACTTATATACTTATATACTCGTATAAACGCACATTAATCATTGTATACACGACGGACGAACGGTGGTGGCGTGTAGTGAATACCGCACATCTAATACAAAAACAAAACACCAGCAAATAACAACAAATTCACTCGATTTTTATGCCCCATTGGTGCGCTGCTGCTGCTGCAATTGATGGTTGCAATAACGTTACAGCGCGCTACATTGAGGTCACAAAGTGGGCGATGAGCTGACTCTTATGAGTGCAAAACAATCGCCGAATGCATTTTATGCCACTTCCCGAGAGGTGGGATGTTGTCCATTGTGGTGTTTTGAGAAACCGATTTGAATTTATGCTCGCTCGCAACTCTTTGTGTTTATGATGGAATTAGCTTTATTTATTGTGTGCAAACATGTTTACTCGCAAAGGACCTATTTAACTGTAATGGGAAAACTCACACTTGCAACCGAGCATATGTGCATTAATTTGTATTGCGCGGGTCAGCAGCTAACGATACGTTGCCGTGTGTAGCGCGCTGTTTTTTTCAGTTTTTCATACATACATATAAGGCAGTTTATTCAACTTTGCTGTGTTAATATTTTCTCTGTTTTTAAGTGGTCAACGCCCCAACTGGTCAATTGACCACAACACATTGTCCGTTTTAGTGACAAACCGTAACACTTGGTAGCGATGAATGGCCATTTGCTAACCTTTTTACGCTTTGAGCGAGTATATTAAATGTCAAACTGGCGAGCATTTCGTTAGTGCAAAAGTTTATTGCATATTAACTATAAAAATGTATGTATAAATATGTACATACGTAAATATATTTGTACATACATATGTTTATACTAACATGTGTGTAAACACTAATATTAAGTACTTTCAATTTGTTCTAGGAGCTGACTTTCTAATTTTATACAGGTTGAAACATAAACCGGCTATTTTATGACTTAACAATGCGGGGAAAACGGAAACACTTCGCACTATATAAAAAGCTATAAGGCAAAATACACATATTTAGGGAAATAAACCGTTGCACATACATATGTACAAATGAGGCCACTAGAACGAGAATAGCCCGTCTATAATTTTGAGTAAATAGAAATGTTGCCTTAGAAGAGTAGATTTTCGCGCCACAATTGCTTCGTTATGAGTGCCCAGCAAAATTCTGCTTATTGAAATCTTCCATACGACGGGGTTATTGCAAATAATTTATGTCTGGTCAAGCCATATGTTAATAGCTGACTAATGAACGGTGATATAATTCCATTAAAATACCCATTAGTAAAGGAAAATTTACCATATCTATTTATGCTCCTTTCGCACTGATAGCGCTCAATTAGTAAAAAGATTTAAATAAAAATATTTCCTTAGACTGGCCAATATCTAACTTTTTTGAATATTTACATTTTCTATTCACATTGTCCCTTATTGTGAGTTGGTCCGAACTTTTTTCATCCGCCTGTAGTGAATACACGGAACAATTTCAGTCGAAAATAAAACTCTGATCGACTTCAATATTTTTACCCATTCCGTGGAAGAACTCAACAGAGTGTCTGCTTATGGCTTTCTTCAACTTCTCAAATCGAAAAATCGGGCTATTTGTTTGTCAGATACTTATTGGTACTTTTATCACAGTTCGTCTGTGTGCTTTAGCTAAATTAGTACAGAAATGAATTTTGCCTTCAGAAAAAAAAATCGAAAACAAAACATTGCCGAGAAAAAGTTGAGTGCAAATAAAAGAACAAACAGCTAGAAATTAGTGTAAATAACAAATGAAACCTTGGGGTATATTTAATTATCACTTGAAATGAAACTTCAGCCCACAAAGTGCTTCAAATTCAATAGCTTAAGTGCAGTCAAGCAAACTTCCACGTTCGTTCGTACTTCCCACTTCGTGCATTTTCCCCAGCAACGCTCGCACGCCAACGCGTTTAACTTTGGCGCGTCGCGCCACGCCTGAACGACATTTGGCAAATGAAATCGAATCGAATCGTGAGCAAAAGTGAAAACGTGCTTATGGAAATAATTGTGCAGCTTGGAGGCGCGTACTTGTAACCGACTGGAAAACACTTCATGCCTCGGCGGTCGTTAAGCGATGGAATAGATAACGGGTGGAAAATGAAGACAGACGGAAGGCGTAAGTGGCAAGTTGGTTTACGAAGTAAATTGTGTAAAGTGCAATTTTCCGTTTGAAAATTACGAAATTATGTGATTCTACAGAAACTGCAAAAAAAAAATTGAAGACTGCACTTAGTTGCACAGATTTACTTTTGCTATGAATGGTACGTTGGTCTGAAATGGAATTGTTTTTGCCATGTATGTACGTATATATTTATCTAGGTATGCATGGATGTGGATATATACAGACTTACATATGTACATACATATGTTCGTTATTTAGTGCTAAAGCGACGGAAATAGAGACAAAGAGGATTAAAAGCCACCTTACCAAGTTCTAATTGCATCCGAATGCGAAAATGGCAAACGGAGCTCGTCTTATTTTCCCGAAAATATAAAGTGTCTAATGCTCAACCTCCCTCCGATTCCGAACAGGAAGCATCTCGCCTGGAAGCCAAATATTGAGGAGCGTATCAAAAAGGCGTCAGTGACTTTTACTATTGAGAAAGCGTCGTTGGCAAGATAAGATTCCCTGTTGGTTTTATGAAACCACAGTTAAGGCCAACTGAGTTGAATGAAGCCTTTTTCCGGTGAAACTCATTATATGGGGTTACTAAGGGCCTGTATTTATTGGAGCATTGTATTTTCTTTTAATCAAGCTAACGTACACATGTCTGAATATCTTAAAAAAATCGACTTTATTTTCTTATATTCGGTACTGGCTGTTGGTGGGTCCTTCTTCACACACACACATCCTACCAAGTGACGAGTGGGGAGGGGTCGCATCTGAGTTAAATAGTAGAGTTGGAGTTGTTATTCTGTTATGTCAAGGACCCTCTTTTAATTTCAATTTATTTCTTCTAGATGCTGTTGCGTTTTTCGAGCAGAGGGGGTTTGGATGCATGGGTGCGCACCACTGCATAGTGGAAAGAAATTGCATGCTTAATCTTGAAATTATGGCGAAGCCCTAAACCAAGGAGAATTTGCTGCCGGAAAATTAAAATTCTCAATAAATCTCAAAAATTATTATTAAATCAGAGAAAGTAGCAATTGGGAAGAAAATCTATTCCCCTTTTCCTGTTATTCAATGTTACATAATACAAATGTGTTGAAAACAATTATAGCGTTTCACTAGAACGAGAAAAAAAAAATTGCACAAGAAAATATCGAAATGTTATACAAAATGATCATTAAAATTAAATTTTTTAATTTTTAGAATATTTTTTAGGTATGCAGCCCATTACATTTTAGTACGATAAAGTGCAAGTTTCAAGTGGCAGCAAAATTTCGCTAATTTTTGGAAATTTTTTTTTTTGTTGACGGTGTCATTCATTTTCTCGACAAAATTTTATATGGAAGAAAATGCCTAGCACCGTTAAAAACTGGTTACTTAAAGTTTTTCTAAATCAAAAAAGAAAAATAAATTTCGGTGAAATATTTTTATGACAATAACTTAAAAAAAAAGTACCATATGATATTCGTTAACAGGGTGAGCAGAATCGATTTTCTTAGATATTGCAACTTTTTCTGATTTAATAATCTGGATACGCAGTTACAGTCACACAACCATACTCAATCCCGACTATTGCACCTTGGAGCAAGTGGCTCACTATGTAAATGTGATCTTAAAAATTTTATCCAATCGGTTGTGCGCTGTGTTTGGGGCCAGCACCCTAAAAACCTCTGCCAATATGAATACCAATTGAGCCTCGGATAGGACCCTTCTCTTGATGACGACCACGACCACCAAGGTTGGTATCTCGGCCATCCTAAAAATGCGATGGACAGGGCAAGGTGAAACGGCGTGGTCCTTGCGATGTCTACTACAGCAGTCATTTAAAGGAGCGAAAATTCGATGCTGGATTTGTTGTGAGAGAGAGACTCCGTCGTCGAGTACTGGCGGTCTCTCCTAAACACGAGCGTCGTATCAAAGCGAGATTCTTTAAC
>NW_023461084.1:21792-29020 GCF_013731165.1 Rhagoletis pomonella | reverse complement strand
CCAAAATTTATTTCACCCTCCTTTCCTGCGTACATTTGCTAAAAAAAAGCTTACCTTGCTCGCGAGCCCACTGTGTGGGCACCTCTGCTCTAGAGTTATATGCGCCTACTCCTTTCTCCTTCGTCGTTTTTGTGTCGTTAGTATAGAGTTTTAGATTCTACATATGTATGTATACTGGATTTCTTTTGAAAAAGTGTTTTATGACATATGGCCCCATTGGGAAGTAGCGCTGGAGTAAGCTGGTAGTCGAATTTCCACATGTTGCACCAAGATATAACCCCACCTCTGCCCAAAATCTCTATAGTCAAATTGAGTTGACTTTTTCTGCCGCCTATTCTACGCTTAACCTTTCTCACTATTTTATTTTCCTGTGAGATCGATTTGCTAATAAAGGTGAAAACTGAAAGTCAGGCTTCTTAGAGCTGCAGCTACTACGAATTTTACACTTTCTAACCCTTTAATTGAAAGCAGCATTATTATAATACTAAACTGTTGTTTTGTATGAAAATTGCATCATGGACTAAATGCTCTCTTAAACTAATAATTATAACTGAAAGTGACAGCAACTAGAAGTTATATTGAGACCGGATTACTTGCCAGTCAGCATAACTAATTCGCATATCATGGCTTATGAGTTATCTATCAACGTTAATATTTAGTGCGGTTGAAACTTAAATTTCTGTAACTTTCGTATAAATTAATTTATTTTTTTCCAATGAAAATATGCAATTTATCGCTTGCTAAACATTTTTTAATTTTATGAATTGTAGCGCTCTATTTAGTAGGGTAGAAAATCAGATATTAGAGTCTAAATCCTAGGGAACTGCAATATGATATACCACACTTGGAAATCGAGGCCCAAGTTAGCTATAAATTTCTATTTTACCTACAAAAACAGGACGCCGAGGACGAATGACCTAGTCTTACAAATAGACGTGCATATGTGCTTATAGCAATAATATCCAGAATTATCTATTATTAAGCACAAAATTCTTGGCACAAAAGCGCGAGAAACAACAGAGTCTACTACCCACCAGTCCAAATAAGAGTAAACGTTAACCTAAAAGCAAACTCTTCGGCTAACTGCGGCTATGTTATCTGGTTATGTCTGTGTATTTTACCTAACAACTACTTAATTCGTCTTATAGGGCAGAAGTTTACCGCATAATTTGTTGATGGTAACTTAAAAAATGTTTAAAACTTTCAGTTTCGGTGACTCCCCGCGCCACTCTAATTAAATTCCGTATCGGCCTCTGTTATCTATAAAGCAAATGGAAGCGCTGGTATACCATCAAAAGAAGGAAATTCCCCTTCAGCCTGTTTACTGATTTTATTTAAATAGTTTGAGTTATTTAAGGCAGAAATTTTTTCAATGAAATAGCGAAATATTTACTATTGCTTACCTTACGGATTTTTCAATTTATAAAAAAATATTGCGAAAGGCATTACTGAATCGAAATTTTACTCAGCAATGTAAATGTATTTTTGTTTTTGTTTATTGTTTATGCATCTGGGATAGAAAACCACCTCGTGACACAGACGGAAGACTAAGACACTACCCTACAACCTATGGTAAACTGTATACGAGTTAACATTGAATGGATCTATAGTATAGTGGCTTCATACTTCTTGCAATTTCATGTCAATTTGTAACTGACTACCGAGCTCATAGATGCAAATATAGCATTACCAAGAGGCTCCTCAATAGCAATAAATGTTACCAATATCTAACCCCAAATAAATATATGTATGTAGAAACCAGAAGTCATACTGTGATCAACATTCGTATGAGTGTTATTTAAATAATTTACATTTCAATTAGGCTACCTTAGTTAAATGGGTTTTAGTTGCTGATTTATGGTAATAAAATAAAATTATATATACTCATGTTTGTATGTTAATATGTATCGCAGATGTAACCACATTTCGGTATCAGGGAAATGAACAATAAATACGCATTAAGTACTTATGTAGCTGGACAACTGACACTATCAGGTGATTATAACAAATAAATTGTACGACTATAAGCATAGGGACGCTTGTCTAATATTTGCTATTTGCTGCTGAAATTTGTGGTAAGAATTTATATTTGTCACAGGGTTAATACTTAACATCAGAAACACATGTAAAACTAACCAATGGAGATATATACGTGTGAAAATATAGCTACATAAAAGGACACAAAAGTAAGCCACACACATATCAAGTGACCACAGACAGTAGAACATAGGGCTGCCTGCTGAGGAAAGGCAGCTTTTGTTTATCAGACATGCATCCAACATTTATTAATAAAATTATGCGTGTAGCTATCTACATAGAATATTAAATAAGCTCATAAAAGTGTAAGTAAGTATATCTTAAGGATACTCCCACACGCCCAAAAATTAAACTCATCACACCGCCTTTGTTTAGGTCAAGTACATACATATACAGCTATCCATTTTCCTACTCTCTTTCACACCTAGCCCGCTAAATGAACATCACAACTTTACGTGTTAACAAATTGTAGCAACATTGTCTAACTGCGTTAAGCTCCTGACAAAGCCAGGCGTTCAGTTCGTTTGCACACTAGCTGCCCACTCATTTATTTAGATCGCTTATATTCGTTCACTATATATTAGTCTGCAACTCAAATGTACTACGCTCATTTTAGGTGACTAGCTTCCCTAGCTCCAAATGAGCTAAACCTATGCACACTTATGCTACATGAAAGTATATTAACCGGCTTAAACATAAATAGTATATCTACAAATATATGTACATAAATATTTCGCTTAGCATACCTAACAGGTTGCTAAATAAGACAAGCATTAGTGAATACCTTACCGCTTTCAATGCCGCCACGTTAGCCTATTAATCAAAAACAGTATAATTAATCTTCTTAGCATTTAAAGCCACACATACAATTGAGCACAGCTAGTACAGGCAACGTGTATGTACCTCGAATGCATAAACATTCGCAGACATACATATTTAAGCACATTTAGAAACTATTTATTTAATTTGCAGAGGCGCTGTCGGATACCATTTTCCCAATGGTTACTACAATATACGGCTAATGTATTTAGCTTGCATACAAGCGTAAATAGGTAATACCATAACAAATACCTAGGCAGCTGACCGCACTAATGGGTATTCTGTAATTAGCTTCATAATTAATTTTAATGAGTGTTCTACTACTGCTACTGATATGAGTAATCCTTTATCAAGAAAATTGTTTCGGGGGAGGAACACAACGTTAGTTGGCCATAGAACAATAGAAAAATCCACACAAATAGGTCGACCCCAAAATCGAAAAAGAAAGAGGTTCTAAATGAATTCTTAGGAAAAAACTTAAAACTGCTTCCTAAAATGGAATCAGTAAATAACTGACGGCAGGTTTTGCGAATGTGACTATTAGAGTCGGTGTTTTGAAAATTATGACGAAAAATTACTACCATCGACCGATTTTTGTTCCAAGTAAATAAATTCAGACAGAAGCTATGTTTGAAATAAGTGCCGTGATAACTTTGAGCCTCTCACTTAAACAAAAATTATAGATTTAGGTTTATTTTATTTTTAGAAAATTATGCATGAATTGCTGGGTTTCAGTTTAACCTTCATGCGCTCGGGATTGAAAACTTGCGTTGACGGTCAGAAGTCTATATGTGGTGGGGCTGCAGTCGAGATATTTAGAAATTCTCAATTTATATCCTGATTTAGTTCTAACTTAAAATGCCTATTACCCTTGCAATAGAAAGCTATTTTGCAAAATGTCAGGTGGCGCCAGCGATCCTATTAAATCCCATGAAAAGCTGCTGAGTTTATATGGGGCAAGCAGACAGACATACGTTTGGATGTATCGTCACCTTAATATAGTAAAGCTCTACCTCACTTTCGCTCAATTGACATTAGAACTTTAAAATAACTGCTACTGCATACTATTAGCTACAGCCTTCAATAAAATACAATATTTAAAATAAATTTGTGGCTAAAGAACTTGATTTTCTTATATATTTTTTAATCACTCTGTAAAGAAACAAATTTACTAGATATCGCTGTTCTTTATTAAGATAACGATATACAGATAGAAAGTAGTTAAGTTCTGGAAGATATTTATTTTTTGCTTTTCGTTTAAACCATTTTATTGGAAAAAATTGCGATCCATTCTTCGAGAGCATTCTCTGGTATCAGAACTATTTTTAGAACGTTTTAATCAGGTGGGAGAGGAAGGTAAATTTGCCGTTTTTGGATATTTTTCGCGAACAATATCACAAAGAACAAATATTGTGAATATAATTCCCTACGCTTCGTCATAACTTCAAAAAAGTAGGATACAAAAGTGTCTTGGATGTAGTGAGGGATAGTAAACATGCAAAAATACTTCTTAGGCGCAGCGAAGCACGTCGGGTAGGTGCTGGTCAATAATAAATCTCAAAAAAAAAAAAAATCGAGAAAGTACGCATATACCTAATTATTTCATAAAACAAATTGGTTAAGATGTGCAAATTATATCCAACTTTTATTAGAAAAACTACTTGTTCAAGCTCATTCATCTCTTCAGCAAACGAAGAAAAAAAAGTTAAAGCAAAACTCAAACAAAAGTCATGCATCAACATGAAATGTCTAAATACTTTCACATTAAGTTCAACAGCTGCTCACGAACAATTAAACAAAAGTCAAATAAACACACACACACACACACACGCACTTGCACACAACCGCCATTACTCATCCAACTTCAACACTTTGGTTCTCGCTATCTTTCACATCACTACTTACATACATACATACAGAGCTATTTACATACACTCGAACGGATATCCCTTCCAACTTAATTGCTAAGTACAGGCAAGCAGCAGTTAAGACTGTAATGGAAGTAAACATCGTCGCTTAAAGAGTTCATCATTGCCTGAATTAGGATTGTACACCAGTTGTGTGCAAAAATTACGGCACAACAAAAATAGCTGCAAGAGCAAAAGTAGGTACAGTGTTGCAACGGCAACAAAAACGAGTGCATCAAAATTCATGAATAATTGCACAAAATCCGTTGACGAGTTGTACAGGAAGTGCGAAAAGTATGAAGAGTAGTAGCTATAGTGCCTTAGTAGCCCGCTTGCGAAAAATTGTGGAAAATTCAAATATGCAAGGCAAAAGTTCAAAAGTGCAACGAATGAATGGAGTGAAGAGGCGATATGGTAGGAAAAATTAGCATGCAAAGATGTTTAATTGTTTTATTGAGCGAACGAAGACAAGCTAGTGGAGGAGAGAGTTTGTAAGAATTCAAGAAACGTTTGAAGTGTCTTAAGGTTGCCGAGTAAATTAGAAGTAAGTGCAGTGTTCTATTAAATAAAAATATTAGTGATGGTTCACTGCTTTACCATGCTTTGAAATCTAATTTTCAAAAGCAACTATAGGCATTAATAAGTTTTTTTGGAGTTAGTTCGACCTAGCTTGACTTCAGCGACTTAAAGAGATTTAAAAATTTTCTGTGCTAGCTACATACAAAATTCACTCTCCACTTTATACACAGCAGTAACTCTAAAGTTTAGAGGAATGCAGGCAACGAATTGCTGAATAATACATCCAGAATGCAGGAGCAACCAGACAAGCTCTTTGCACCCTACATACTCCACTCATTCAATTGGACAGTGAGCAGTGAGTACAATAAGCGTGAGTGCGGCGTTTTTACTTCTATGTTGAAATGGCTAGACAGTGGAAAAGTGAGGTAAATATGGAGCAATTCATGCAATTCAATAGCGGCACATAAATGCATACATATACGAAGGGTGTGTATATTTACTCATAAGTTTTCGAAGGCATTTCACGAACTCATGCTTGTACATTAGGGTGGTCCAAAAATGCATGTGAAATAGTTAAGTGAGAATTTGAATGATCTCACCCTTTAGTAATGTTCTATAAATTTTTTTATTTTGAAATCAAAATATTTTGAGGTCGGTCAAAGCAGTCAAAGTTTTCCACGTATATTGGAAAAAGACCACTTTTCATAGAATTGGTGTAGAATGCTTGAAAAGCCATATTTTTCGATCGGAAAACTATATTTCTCTTCAAGAACCTCGCAATAATAATACGCAATTATTTATTTAACCATTTTTTCATACGAACTGTATTTTATAGGTTATTGGAAGTCATCTGAAGAGAACCAGACATTTCTGATAGAAAAATATTAATTTTCAAGAATTCCATACCATTTCTACGGAAAATTTTGAATGCTTTGAGCGACATCTAAAAATGTTTTGATTTCAAATTAAAAAATAGGGGTATCTTTTCTTTCGGTATAGAACAATTCTAGGGGTAAGAGCATTACAATTTCGACTTTACTTTTTTGGACCACCTTTACGTAGATATGTTTACGACTATAAGTATTGTATAGTGTAAGCATTTTTGCAACTGTATGCACATGTGGAAATAGTATATAAACCAAATATTTTTTAGCTAGTTGAATGAGTTGAAGATGAGCTGCATATTTGTGTTTTCTGCATTCTCTACTAAATAAACTTAAGCGTTTATTGCACTCAAAAAAAAGGCATACATTTACATACAAATATACAAACGAGTTTAAGACTCACATTTGAATGGATTTGTTATTAAACTTATCATCCATGAGACTGCAGAAAGCTTATGGAATTTATAACTGGTCACTTTTCGTGGCACTAGAAGCTAGTTTTGAACGGCATAAACGAAAACCACATTTTCCATCCCCGTTTTCAAGAGGACGAGATTTTTGTACTTCTGCCCAGGATTTGGTATAACGCTTTTGGTTCCGCTCATAAACACCCAATAATCTTTTTGATTTACTCGGAGATCGTTTATGTTTAAAACATATTAAAATAACAAGAAAGCAGTATAATAGAAAATATGTATAAGGTCTTAATGCTGTTTTATGTAAGCGTTGCTACGTTTATTCTGGAAAAAGACATTTAGTATTAATTAAAAATTTTATTAAATTTTTTTTTCGAAAATATTTGACCCAGATACTGCTTAAAATTGTCTATAGGTTGTAAGCAATTTTTACACATATTTTCACATAATAATAAAACATAACCATAGCATGCACAAACACTTATTTTAATCCTTTTTGATAACCATCGCCGCATTTAGTTATCACATTAGAGCTGAATTTGTAATTACAAATTATCGAAACTACTAGCATTGTTGACGTTCAAATTAAGTAGAATAATAAAACACAAGCCACACAATCAATAACAGAAGCCAAAATTGAACTGTC
>NW_023461084.1:0-21692 GCF_013731165.1 Rhagoletis pomonella | reverse complement strand
TATATATATATATATATATATATATATATATATATATATGTAAGATAGTTATTATAACGCTATTCGCTACACGTAGGTAATCGTATATGTATTGGTGCAAGTTAATAAATTTCGCCTAATAACATTTTACGCTAATTTACATATTGAGATATGTATGTGCAATAAATTAGTTTTACGCGGAGCATAAATTGACGGCAGATTTGGCAGAAAAGGTCATATAAATTTATTTGTAAAGCATAAAGCGAGCATAAATTTTCGCTGACCAACTGATTAATATTTGTAATAAAAGCGATGGCAAATTTTTTGTTTTTAATTTTTTTATATAATATTTTATTAGTTTATCACAAAACACTAGCTACTCGCAAATACTTATTGCCACTCCCCTCACTGAGCTGTTTAATTTAAAATCGAGAATAAAGTATTTAACAATTTTTTAGATTTTTTTTTTATAAATTCTGTTGCATGAATTTCCGAGCATAAAAAAGTTATTCATATCAAAACTTTAGCCAACACATCGCCAATACATGACAAATAGCTGTGTGAGAAATTTGCAGCAGAGCATACAACGCTAACATGTGCGGTAGCATATCGAAAAAAATAAAGCAAATTACGAGCACGAAATGCATAAATGTGAAAATAGCGACACGGATGGGTATACATATGCACATACGTACATATGTACATGCTTACATGCTCATACAGTGACCCGAAAACTATTCAAAAGGAGATCTTTATTAAGTATTCGCTTGTAACCCATTTTTTTTGTATAAATAAGTAACATAATTTAAAAATTTTTTACTAAAAGCTGTATTTAGGCTAGTTAAGGCATTTGAAATTATAGTATTACAAAATCTCGTCTTCACTGTACACTTTACTATGTTAGTATGAAAGATACCAATCTCTCTAAGTTTGGATTACATTGGTTCCAGTGATACGCCACATGAACATGTAACTTTCCGGAAGGTGTTACATACTTTCAACTCTAATTCGGTAACATTGTATTTATAAAATACCACATTTCTAAATTACTTTAAATCTCCATAAAAAATCCAGCACTCTACCTCAAATACTTCCAGAGATTTGCTGTACGTAATTTCCACATGTGTTTGATCGCGGTACCTTCTCCAATATATGAGTTAAGAAATTTTCGGTATATAGATCTTTCAAAAAATCGTCACTTTTCGCGATGGCCATAAAATGTCTTTCGTATATCTCCAGACCAAGTTTCAGTGCTCTCTCATAAACATGCACTTCCAGTGATATGTTTGTAGTGAGAAAATTTTAATTTGTATATGAGGTGCCAGATCTCCTTCATATATCGTAATTGCAGAAAGTATGCCAAATTTGATCATGATCGGTCAAGCTGTTTCCTATTTTTTAAGAGGCACATAACTTTGCCGATCGGGACCATTTTTTTAACTTTTCAATTTTCAAACACTTTGGAACATAAATGGAAAGAAATTTTCTAATCCGTATTTTTTATAAAATTTTGAAATTTCTAATATTTATCAATCGTTGATTTCCAAAAAAACTCCTACTTATCGATTCTTTTTTTAGTTTTTTCTATTCCGCAACTTTTTTGTCTAGTGCCATAATGGGTTAACCAAGGGATCTATTTTATCGAATTTTTAAATGAATGAAAAAGTATTTACGCCAAGGATTCTGGTTGCGCCAAATCAAATGCATCGATAAAAAAGATAAAACACTACATTGTAAAAAAAGAATTTTTTTACATAATTGCAGTGGAAAGTACTACGCCGCGACTTATCACTGTCGCAGTCGCCCCATTTTTTGCAAATTTATGGACATTTTAGAACCAAAAATCGCTAATTTAAAAACGGCTAGATAAAAAACAAAGCCAGGGAGACCCCTTTCAAATGGAAATATAGCATTAAAATTATAAAAAAAATTTTTTTTTTAATTTTTCTGTGAACGGTTTTACACATTTTTTCATAAAATATTCGGGTTTGGGCATAGTAACCAGCTCTCAAGAAAAAAATAAAAACATTTAAAAAACGATTAAAAAGGGAAAAAATACTCGCATATTTATATACACATATTTTTCAAAAGAATGTATAACCACGGCAAGGTGCTTTTTTAAGGCACAGAAAGAACGAAAAATATTTCTTGAGATATTACTGAGCTTTATATGAAAAAAAACTCAAAACTAATTCACAAAATTCTGATTAAAAGGTTGGAATATTCGATGAAAAATTTTTGAAATTTTCTGAAATTATACAAAGTCCGAAACTGTGATCTACAGGGTTTTTTATATGTACGTATTTATAAAACATTAACAACAATTTTTTTTTTAACGTGAAAAAAAAAACAAATTGAAAGCGCTTGAGTCACTGTATAGTTATACTACATAATATTTATATGCATTTATAAATCCACCTCTAAACAGCAGACGGAGAACAGATACAACTTACAAACCGACTATATATACAAACATAATACATACATGCATAAATTTAGCTAAAAAGCAACAACGAAAAATGTCATCGCGGCCTGCTGGCGAGCATACATGGATACAAGCAAACACAAATGCATGAAGTCAAACAAAAATGATGCTCCATCGAAATGAAACATTTATTTAATATAGTACATACACCGGAAACTTTTCATGTTTCACCTCAGCTGTGACAGCTAATTTTATGCAGCTGAAAAGCAACTTGCGATTGAATGAGCGGCTGCTTAGTATTTGAGTGAAAATTTTTGCTTTCATACGTTCTGAACATGTAAAGGCATTTTTTTTGAATCTTCTTTATGTACATAGAAAAAGTACTTAAAACTTTTAATAAATAACCTTGTACATACATATTTTAGTAGCCTAAATACGAGTACATTGGTCTGATTATAATTTATTGATTTTAGTTTTTACTATCCGCCATTAAACAAAATGTTTTGAGCGATAGAAATATTGTTTGTTATTGAAAGACATTGCTCACGTCATTTTACATAGTCACATTATGTAGTTTTGCGGGGATACCAAATTCAGATGTCGGCTTTGAAATCGAGAATTTCAAAATCTGAATTTTTGCGTTTGTTGAGATTCTCACATCACGTTTCCATGGCAAATTTTACACTTCTCAAGTCAATATACTCTTATTGGGTGCACTCGATTAGAGAAAATTTTGATTTGTGAGAATTAGTATGTAAGCATACCTTGTACCAGACCATACACTCTAAAAAGTGCATGTAAAACTACTAATTAAAAGTGTTTATTTTTCAACCAGAATCTGTCCAAGTATACGCACAAGATGTTCAAGATTTGATTTTCAACATGAGTCATTTAAAATATATATATAAAGATACACATGAAATGTTTAAAATTACAAACATTTTGAAAGTAAAAATATAGTTTTTACAAATATTAAGTGCTCATATTTACTCAATTTTAAACAATTTGTGTGTAATGCTTCTCCATCTGGTTGCCTTTTTTTATATGCGTAAATTTATACAAACATTTTATGTGGAAACTGTGAAATTGTGAACAATAATTGCTTATATCTCAACAAAAAAATTTGAAATTTGTTCTACGCCACACGTATGATAAGTAAAAGTAAATAAGCAATGTTTAATTTAATTAACACGGTGTTAAAAGTGGATTCATTGAGAGAGAAAACTGGTCACCTATCTTAATATGCGCAAATTTAAACAAAATCTTTTTACATTGTATTTTGTCTGAACTTCGGAATTTCATCATTGTCAAAGGGGATATCGAATCCCTAGCCACCTTAGTTACTTTTGTAGTCAATTTAATTACATTTATGTAGATTTATGAAGGGAAAGTTAAACAGACAAGGTAATCCACTTAATATGGCTTAAGCTAAGCACATCAGATTTGACTCCAAACGCTTTTCAAGTGCCCAGGGCTATCTTTATTGGTCGTGCTGTTGCATTTCAGTAGATGTTTTTTTTCATTAAATTTTTTCTACCAGTCAGTTTAAACAGTTTGTCTTAAGGCAATGCTGAAATAATTGCTGTTGTTATCGATAAATATGTATTGAAATAGTTATTGATACATATATAAAAATAATCTATATATTTAAGTAATATAATTCGCACATTTTGTATTTTTGTATTTTCATCGAAACTTTTTTGTCAGTAAAGTTATCGAAATATGTTTCGATTTATTTGTTATTTTATCTTGTCCTGAATTCTAGGAAAATATTTTTTATGGTTATTTATAAATTTATGGATAAGCAGATAAAGGGAACTAATCATCTATAAATATATCGAAATAGTTATCGTTATTATGTATGTCATTATTCGCAAATTTATTGAAAACGCAATATGGAAGTATTGCTGTTTTTTATGCACACTTTTTCGATATTTAATCAAGTAATTTATCCAAATCGTTATCGAATTATTTGACCTTCTTACGTCATTTGTCTTAACTGGACATTTTTTCTGTTATTGGTTTATTGGCATAGATAAATTGATCGATGAGTATAAGAAAGAATAAAGAGATAGTTATCGATATTATCATATATACATATATGCCATTACTCATCTATTGATATTAAGAAAGAGATTTTTTGTTTTATTTCTATTGACACCAAGACATTCGATTATTAATCAGTGCATTTATCAAAACCGAAAGCGATTTATTTTTTAATTTTTTTATAACCTACAAAAATATGTATCCTCATATTAAAAAATATGTAGATTTTATAAAACGCAATAAAAGAAATTCAGCTTTTTGTATCTATTAAATTCATGCTTTACAACTATCCACTTGGCATTTGGATTTTAGCATTTTCCATTCTACTTTCTTTCCACAACGGATTAGCTGCTTTATTAAGTGCCAATTTATTAAGTCGCCAGAGCTCTCAAAAGTTCTATACGTCAACTTGTCAAACACTCATCCGCTGTTGAACGCGAGTAGGTAGGCACTGACGTCAATTTCTTAACACCATCGTACTACGAATAACACTCCACTGCTCTTCCTGTAAATGGAATAAATAAAGGATCATCATTATCATCCGCAGTGTATCTCAGTGGATAGTCATCAACAGCAAGCAGAGAATGGCTTACAGCCGCATTGTCAACTTACGGTTATTAAAAAGTTTTCCAACAGCTTTCACAATGTCTTTGTTTTTTCTTCTCTACGCTTCTAGCTTACGAAGTTATTTGCACATAGAAGCAGAAAAACTGATGCAATTGTGGCAACTTTTTATCACAGTGCTATTACTTAGTTCTTCTTTCTTAGTATACGTTTTTTTCTCACTTTATTTTATATCGCGCCGCCTTTTCCTTGCTTTAGCGCAATTTGTGATCGCTATGCTTTCTTGCCTTAAGCGCTTTCTTTGCCTTTCATTTAGCACTTCTTAAGTTGATAGGTCACATAAATTTTGAAAGGCTTAACTAAGTCAGCTGGCTTAAACATGACAGGCAAGTACATGGCCACAATTTTGAAATTGATGTGATTAGTATTAGTGGACGTTGGGCTGTTGAGTTGGCGCGCTGGGGAAGTGGCTTGAGTGGTTAGAGGTAGATAAGAATGTGATGAAAAGATGGAGTTAATATTAAGGAGCTTAGAACACATATATATACACATATTATAATTTAAAAGCTTCTGTTCGTTAGGCGTTAGCAGTTATACCTATCAACAGCAGAATGCAATAACTATTATTGGCGTTTTTAATATCAATTCCTTTTTAATGCTTACCAAATCGAAAATTTATTAAGACCATACATTTCTGTGAGATTTTATTCCTCTCTTTAGCTTTTTTCTTATTCCAAAATTTTCCGAACAAAGTCTAAAGGCTTTTGGTTTTATTCGGAATTCATCTAGAAATTATATAAACACAACAGCACCAAGTGTTCGCAATGTTGGTTAAGAGTAAGAAAATTGCCTCACTAAGCTTTGCTTGTCGCAAGTTTTTAAAATTATTTAATGAGAGAAAATATGTGCAGAATATCTCCTGGTATATTAACCAAAAATGGCAGTGATATTGCTGCTTTTTGCCGGTACTAACATTACAACTCTTGCTGAAATCATCTACACTACGAAGTAGACTGATGAGTGAAAAAAAGGGAAAATGGCGTTGTCTTGTATACTCGTCACAGTCGGGTATTTACGTCGAGAGATATGAATAGGCAATAGTCTCACATATTATCTGCAGTTTTGTCTGCTCAATGAAAGCAAAAGCCTCTGGGATTGAAGGCAACATGAGGTTTGTCCACCTGCAGCTCATAGAAACCTCTCAGTAATTTATAATAATAATGTTTGGTTTATTACACTTTTCCTTAGTGTTTGGCCAAGCATCTCCTACAATTTGTGGTGTGCATCTTAACGTTGAAAGACAAATCGAGAGACCTTTATTTTTACGTCGCCTCCTAAAAGCAAATGGATTTTATCAACAGCTTCCTCATGGCAGAAAGTATCTACAATGTTGAGCTCGTTTTCAGCATTGGGGTTAAGCCAACACTCAATCCCAGGGAACTCAACAATGTAGTATCTCTTCAGCAAAGTCAACACAGGCCTATTATCCGGTGGTATTGAAAAGACAATCATAATGTGGTACTCATCACTGGAGGAATCCATTCACGTTTGGCTTTGAAAGCTCCAGCCTTCACATGACTATGCTTTTCAATAAAAAAAAAAACAAATTCCAACTGCGCATGGCCCACTTATCAAACAACTTTTATTCTCACTGACGCAAAGCAATTGCTGGAGGAAAATGATGTGGCGGCTAGCAGCGAAATGCAATAAGGAGTAATAGTGACATGAGTACTGTTGTTCCCTCGAAAACAATCATGACCGCGAGGGCAGACGCCATGTTGTATTGAGAGGGCTTAGTTGTCTCATGAATAGAATCTCATCAGCGTTGGGTAGTGATCGAACTCAAATTATGACAAGTGGTTAAGCCTGAACACCTCCGTGTTCTGATAGTGATATCTGAAAAACGATGATCCCGAACTAACAACTCCTTAATTCAGACTTTTTCCGATACCATGCTCATCGGAGAGTTGCGGCTAGGTAGTTTACCTAACCGGCTGTATAATTTTTTATAGCACCTTGCTGACACCAGACCGCCTGTAGAAGTGCGGGTGGCTTTAGAACGGGGAGAAGCGTTTGCACAGTTGAGTAGGTGTAGGTGGAGCCTTCTTTCAAACATCCTGACTTTGGGGTAACGAGATTGCGCCATTTCTCATACACCAATAGTATAGCTTTTTGGAAATTTTTTGAAAAAAAAACTCCATCCATCGCTGAGAAACTAGTATAGCAGGCATGAGTGCACATCGACCTCAAGCAGCAGACGCTGAAATCAAAATGCAGGCCTAGACTCTTGAGACCACGCTGATGAATCAGGGCGCTTTAGATATTCGCTGATCATGGTGATTATTAGGTAACTTATCGTTACATACGTATACATTTTCAGCACTTTAAGGCACTCCTTATTCTGTAAGAATAAGGCTAACATATAGTAAGTATGTATGTATACAAAAATCCAAAAACTAGTAATACCAGAATGCCGTGGAAAAGGCGATTCTATGGATCGAGTTTCGATGAATAATCGGTCAGACCGAAAAGGTGTTATATAATTTTTGTTCAATTCACGGATAGCAAGATTTCTTAGCTGTGTTATCAAGATTTAGTGGTTGGGAGTTTTACGGATGAAGAAAACAATGGGCGCAATCACTTTATTTATTTTCTCCGCTTATTTTCCATTGACAATATTTTCCGATTCGTAAAACGCAACCGTCATAGCATGACTTTAAACTGCCAACCTCCATTGCAAATGAGGCACAAAAACTTAGTGAACTAAAAAATTGGGCAGCATAATTTCCTTCTAAATGAAAAAGTAATAATGATTAAGTCAGGATGAGGTGCTTGTGTTCCCATACTCTTTATTGGATATCATCATTTTGATAAAAAAGTACTGTTATTTAGTGAAAAAATATGGTGGCATCTGTTCCTGTTTCATAAAAATAAACAAAGAGCTTGAAAAAAATAACTGTAATAAGTTTTAAGAAACAATATTCTACTTAGACACCAATTTTGACAATGCTTCATTAGTTGCTGTGTACAAGCAATGACATTGCTGATGACCGCAAAGACAAATAGCGAATAGTAAAATTTTAAACATTAAAAATGAAATATTAATAAAATGCTGGGTCATCTGGTTCATATAGCATCGTTTTGCGTTTCGTTTGCTTCATAACTACATACAAACAATATTTTTTCGATTACTCTATTCCGCTCCCTCCTCGCCATTACTCGTATTTACTTAACCTTCTTTGCTATTGCTTCGGCATTTTGCTAGCGTTTTTCGTATTGCGTAATTCCGTCAAGCAAAAAAAACGTGCCATCATGTCATAATTAGAAAAGTTTTGTTTGGTCGCCAATAAATTTGCATTCAAATTGCTTAAGTCTCTCAATTATTTGTTCTCCTTTTGCGTTTCTTTTTTAATATTTTTGCGAGCATCAATAGACAAGTACTTACTACCAGGCAGTAAGTAGTTAGCTAGTTAGCCGGTTGATTGTGTTAAGTACAAAATGCCATCAATAACCCTCAAAGAATAGCTGAAATGGCTTAAAAAGTAGATAGAAGTAAATAAATTGCGTACAGCAGTTGCGTGGAAGGATGCATTCAAATAATTATGCAAATGAAAGACGCGTATACGCCATGGTGGCCTGCTGGCGATTTGGCGACAGCTGAGGCAAAGAATAAAAAATGGTGGGAATGAGGGAAGACGGACAGACAGGGTCGAAATCAACAAAAAAGTTATTTACAAAAAAATTTTGCAACAAAAATTTAGCGCATACAACTTTGTAGAATACTTACATTTAATTGTAAAAACTTTTTTGCAATTTTTTGACTGACTTATTAAAAAAGAAAAATTAAAAAAAAAAATTGGTTGTAAGGTTGTGCGGTATTGAAATGTCTTAGCTTGGTGCAAAGCGATATTTGTGTACGTATGTATGTACAGAGGCGAAAAATTTTATAGCGACACGACATTAAAAAAAAAAGTTTTACTATTTTTCTTTTGTCCAATTAATGTTTACAATTTTTTTTATAAAAGTATAGCTCATTGTCTAGCAAAAATCATATAAATTCATATTTCAAACTTCATGCAAAAATTACAAAAATTCTGAAAAATTTCATCTCAATTTTCAACTTTTTATTCAGATTTTTATTGGAATTTTTTGAGTATGCAGTTTTATAGCCCATTAAATTTTAGTATGGTTAACTGTAAGCTTTAAGTTGGTAAAGAACTGCGTTGATTTTTGGCCATTTTTTTACGCATTTTCTTCCACCCAAAAGTGTGTTCGTAATTTTTTTTTTTTGCAAAAAATGCGTTATACATTCAAAAAACAGGAATACTTAAAAAATTTCTAAAAAAAACTGATTAGAGAGTTGAAAATTTAGATGCTACCTTGCAGAATTTGTATAATTTTTGCACGAAGTTTGAAATATAAATTTATTTTGTTTTTGTTAGATTTTATAACAAAATAATAAATATTAAATAAATAAAAGAAAAAGGGAGAAATTTGTTAAAATTTCGAGTCCCTTTTTATTTTTCACCACTGTATGTATGTTAGGACATACTCTATCAGAGCTTTTACGTAGGGCCCCTTAGAGATACAAGTTTATCTGGGCAACTTCCTTAAGGATTTTTAGGTAAGTCAAAGGCAATTTGATCCTAGACCATTCAGTGTTGGGAGCTCTGTTTAAGGATGGAAAGGGTCTTTAAGGTACTTGTGTATCTTGTTCTACCACATCCAAGCTAACCAATTTAGTAGCTGGTCAGCGATAATTGAAAAAATGCCGAATTTGAAGTTTGGCCAAAAAAAATCTTTCGTGCTGAGCAAACTACTTATCAGTAGCTTGTAGACATATTCTATAAATTAAAATTTTTAACTTTGTCGTGTGGCCTGACTTAAACAAATAGCGATAATTTGCATAAAAATCCAAAACTTTCTGCTTGCCCTTTCTCAGTTCATGCTTTGGGGCAATCAAAAATCCATTGAATATTCAAATAATTACGAAAAGTTTGTCAAAATAAAAACTGAAAAATTTTTCCACAAACTTTTTGTTTTAATCGTAAATATCAGTTTCCGTGCAGAAGAAC
This sequence comes from Rhagoletis pomonella, assembly GCF_013731165.1. Classification (NCBI taxonomy): domain Eukaryota; kingdom Metazoa; phylum Arthropoda; class Insecta; order Diptera; family Tephritidae; genus Rhagoletis; species Rhagoletis pomonella. The sequence goes on along the minus strand of NW_023461084.1, from coordinate 11,603 downwards.
TAAAGGAATCCCCGCGTCGCTAAGTGACCTAAATCTATACCATGACTGGCACTGGCATTTTGCTTTTTTCCCCCTCTAAAAAGACATGTGAATGCACATGCACATCTACATACACACATATATTTACACCCTACTTAAATACCGTTTCCTGAGTTCAAATGCGCGATTTCTCCTTGACACGCTTAGCGGAAGCTCCACCATCACTACCAGCAACAGCCGCAAGCGGCAGCGGGAGTGCTACAAAAAGTAACATTTTAAAAAAGTTCCAACATCCGCATGGCAGTCCGCAAACTATAATGAATGCGAGAAAAGCAATGAAGAGGCTAAAGCAAAAGCAAAAATATGTGGAAGCAACAAAAAAACGCATTTGCAGCATGTTCTCACTTTTTTCTGAAAAGCGGGCATGCATGTTGCATGCAACAGTGGCAATAATATTGTATGCATGACGACCGTTGCAAATAATACCGTATGCCGCAAAATCCGCTAAATCAGCAGCTATAGCGGCAACTACATACATACAACAGCAGCAGCTACAGCTACACCAAGTGGCAAGTAGAAGTAAAAGCAACAGCAATTGCGGCGTTGATATGCTTGCTGGTATTGTTTTTGTTATTTTGTTGCCGTTGTCAATGTTGAACAGCAGGAAAAACATTTCGAATGAAACACTAAGCACGTACTAGTTGTAAACCGAAACTCAAACAGCAACTGAGGCTATGGAAAACTAGAAGAAGACTAGAAAAAAAATATTTGCAAAAAAAAAAACAAAGGAATTGAAGTGTACGGAGGCAACAAACAGCGTTGTCACAACAACAACAATAACAACAGAAATGCCTGCAACAATGCAAGTGACAAGCAAGTGCGAAATATTGAACGGATATGGGTACACGTTTCTTTAATTTGTTTTTTTTTTTTTGCTTTGGTTTTTGGTTTTAGTTTTTTTGTCCAGCTCAGAGTTCGACAACAATGCCAGCAAAATGTTGCTGTGCAGCGAATCAGTGTTGAGTGTTGCTTATGTGAGTAACTGCACATACAATACTCGTATATCTGCACTATATTTGTTAGTTCGAGAATCTGTTGCAGCCAGTTAGTAATGCCACAACGCATAAGCAATTGCGTTTCTATCTTGTATGAGTGCAAGCGCGTTGACAGCCGTTCGTGTACAAAGTATGTGTGTATGTATGTATAGGGTTAGCGAAGTGCTAAATTAGCAGGGTTGCCAAAGGCTTTATTCCAATCCATTGTTTTTACGAACGTATTCCTTCTTATATATATGTGCATCTCAGCAACCGTTCGATCAATTTATACCAAACTCGGTGTGATTGTTGTGCTTGCCAAAAGAAAGCAAAACTTTGAAATCGGACTAATATTACACCTACTTTTCATATAACGGTAAATTTCAGAAATGCTAGAGACTTCGATATTTCGAAATTTAAGGAAGCTAATTTACTCAAAACTGATGCTAATAAAAATTCCTTGAAAAGAAGAAGCATTATTATGGAATTTTGTAAAATGGGCCGCCTACATATAACTGTATAAGTTTGTCTCATTAAGTCTAACTGAACATACTAGCGAAGATCCGTGAAATAGGGGTAAAACCACCCCTGCTTGCCATGTAGGGGTAGTTTTAGGAAAGGTGAAAAAACTAAATTTAATACTTGCGCCGGGTATACTTAGACTTTCTTACTGGTTTAATTTAATTTTCTTTTAATTTCTATATTTATTGCTTTTTTTATTTCACATAATTTCTAGGAGCTTATTTTTTTCTTCTTTTAACAAATTTCTTTCAATATTTTTCCATATAATTTTTAAGTTTTATTGTTTAAAGAAGAAATTTTTTTAAATTTATTTTTTAGAATTTTATTTTACTTATTTATTTTTTATTTCATTTGTTTTTCTTTGGTTAATTTCACTGTCTTATAAATTTTTTATTTTATTGTTTTAGAGAGGAAAACATATTTGTTTTATTTAATTTATTTTTTAAAGACTTAATATATTATATTTTTTTTAGTTTTTTTCTTTTTTAATTTAGTATTCGTTTAGTGTTTAGACTTTATTGTTTAGAAAACAGAAACATTTTTTAATTTAATTTTAGAAAGTTTTTTACTTTTTTTCTTGCGATAATTTATTTTTCTTTTAATTTTTACATTTTTCTGATTTATGAGTTAAATATATTTGTTTTATTTATTTATCTTTTAGGATCCTATTTTAATTTTATTTTTTTTTACAATTTTTTTTTTATAATTTAAAGATGTTGTTTTAAAACTAAAAAACTCGTTTTTAATTTTATTTAACTTTTAAGTACTGCTTTTTTATTTGATGATAATTTTTTTTCTTTTTCCAATCTAATTTTGATATACTATTTTTTTAAAAGATTTTTTTTTTTTGTAATTTCATTTGCATAAAAATATTTATTTATTTTCATTAACTTATTTTTGTTTTTTCAAATTTAATTTTCTTTTGTTTGTAGGTTTTTACTTTTTTAAAGAAAAACTAGCAAAAAAACTTGGCTTTTTTCTGCAACAAACTTTTTAATATTGAGTTTGGCTGTTATTCCTTCTTGGCATAGATTTTTTCTTTAAATTTTTTAGAGGCTTTTACGTTGCTGGCATGCATTTTTTGCCTGAGCAGACCCCTAGTAAAATTTTCCGAAGGATCATTTTCAAAAATATATCAATCCTCTAACGAACTTCCAAATTCGCTTTTTGCGGGGTTTCTTGAAGTGAGGGTTAAAACCACCCTTTCCGGTGGGAGGTAATGGGTTAAAATATGCTACGAAAATATTTCTCATGAAATTTTACTAATTTCCCAATTTTCTGAAAACTACTTAGGCCGGACATGAAAAGTTTAGTAGGCCATAAAATAAAAACACGAGCCAACTTTTGCAAATCCATCGAGTGTTTTATTACTGGACATGTATACTTTCACAAAATATTAGCCAAGTCCGGGCTGGTTTGAATTATCATAAAATGGTCGCACAGTAATATAGACAGGATTTTTTGTGACTAGTAAAATATTTTACGTCATTGGCAACTCTGAATACAACTTCTAAGGTATACATGCATGTACATATATGGCTTCTATTTTGTTATTGTTGATCCTTAATATCACTGCAGTCACAGCTGTCTGCAATGCAGTCGTATTCCCGTATACACGACATTCATTGATATTTTATTGACAGCGACATGTATACACAAGAGTATATGTAGCACAACATTTCAACTAAGCAGGCAAGCAGCAAATACGAGTACACGTATCGTGGTACACTTGCATATCCGTAATAAAACAAAACCAAAAAAAAAGCGAGAAAATAGTAAAAGTTCAACATTTCAACAAACCTTATTATGTATGCATTCGAGTAAAAGCGCATATACACATATGTATATATGTATATGTATGCAGCTAAATACACCTATACGCACGTATTTCCATATATGAATGCAGCTTTTATGCGTTTATGCACACGAGTGCCTTTAGCTCGCGCACATTAGGCATCAGCGTCAATACTTTCACTACACTGCCAACCTCATTAGTATTTGTTGCTAAACTCAAAAATCAAGTCAGTCACGTGCCACAAGAAATAATTATAACAAATAAAACTGAGGGAAAATGCTTCATATAACACGGATAAGGGAGACTACTGAATAACAATGTTGTAAAGGGTGAGAAAATGTTTTTTGCTCAATTTGGTAGTATGTTTTGAAAAATGCTTACGATTTTTCTTGAGCTTTTAGCCTAACCAAGAACTTTTAAAGCTCTTTAAAAATATAACAGTAATCATTTCCGAGAAATTGTAGTTTTTCAATATGCAATCAAATAAAAAAAAAATTCAAGTAAAAAAGTATAAGTTCGGGTGAAGCTAAACTTTATATACCCTGGTGTTTTCCCCGATTTTAAACAGTTTCAATAATATGCTCAATTATGTTGATGTCTAGTCTGGTGGGTGTTACAGCAATTCTTAATAAGTGGGCGGTGCCCTGCTCATTTTTTTAAGTTCTATAATTGTCTCATTTTATGACATTATGTACTTAAAAATATTTGGAGTAAAAATTTGCATCCAGCAGTTACGGAAATATCGTAGCTTTTGAATATTTTGAAAATACCGTTTTGTGAGAGGTGGGCCTGGTTTCCATCCGATTTCGCCCATTTTCAATACCTACATACTTTGGATAGGTTTCCTACATACATAAAAAATTTCGTTTGAGACGGACGCAGAGACTTAATCGATTTCTTTTTTCATATACAAATATACAAATTTTAAGACTTTATGATTTTATGACGCTTACGATGACTTTTGAATCCCCTAAATGTCCCGTTAGAACACCAGCTAATAGAATAGCGTCCTTCCTCTTCATACGCTGTGGACACATTGCAGCCTTCTGCTTTGTTCCACAGCTTCTGCGCATTCCGGATCCTGGGCAGGTCGAACTCCCATTTAATCGCTTGGTGAGAAGTCGAACTTTCTCTCACCGTATTCTTTCCGACAGGTCAGTTTCCTTGGCAAGCGCGTTGGTCTGCTCGTTGCCATTGACTCGAGTATGTAGCATATCTATATTTGTCCCGCACTGTGTAAAACTTCTTGGGGGAGTGCTGTGCGATGGGAATACCTTTATCGCATCCTGACCGCCGACATAAAAATTAACCCGCTAATTTTTTCGGTTTCTGCTCAGTAGTTACGCCGAACCCTTTATGGCCAGCATTTGCGTCTGGAAAATGCTGCAGTGGTCTGGAAGCTTATTGGATTTTCGACCCGTCTGTATAGACATTCACCAAGTCAGAACTTTTCCTGCCTTCACGCCGCTTAATTTTTAATTGCTGACTTTTCGGCAGGTATCAAAATTTTGAATACTGTATGTCGGTAAAAATGGAAAGGTATGTATTACAGTTTGAAAATCACAAAATGAATCTTAATTGTTTGACTTTTTCATGCATACATATATTGCAATAAAATACTCACTCTCTGTTGAACTCAAAAAACCTTTATTCCTAATAACTACCTAGGCACTTTTGTGCGAGCCTCCATTAATTCGGCTCCAGCCTACCTCACTATTTTTCCCGCTTCACTTATTCACTCTTCAGACATATTTCCCCCCACAAGCACCCTCCTTACATACACTTCCATACACACTCACCACTCATATTGCGGGTCAACACAGCTCCGGATTACCAAAGTGCCAAGCGTAAATTTACGATAAATTTAGCTTTTACCGTAGTATTAATGTGATTTATGTTGAATTTATTTTAACTTGTTCATTTGCAGTAGCAAGCTGAGTATGCTTGCATACTACAACCAATAATACCAACCACCAACATTACCACCATCAATATTGCCGCAAGTGATGGCAACATCGACCGAGCAGAAGCGCCGCTGGTAGTAATACCCAACTTTGTACACAAATACATGTGTGCATGAGCAGTGACAGAGTTTAACCACCCCACTTGCATCCATTACCCCGTATTCTAGCAAATTTGCTACTGGCAGTGCACTTATACTGCAGCGATTGCCTTTTTTTTTGAATTTTATTATATTAAAGGGCCTACGTGTGGTATGAGCAACATTTTCCATATTCGCTCTCTAACAAATATTGTATGTACTATTCGCATTCATTCGAAAGTGTGCTTATAAAATTTCGTACGCAAACACATTTAGGTCAACGGTAGCGTTGATTTTCGCGCTCAAATGCCTGATTAAATTTATTTAGTAACTGCATATTTGTTGAAACTCAGTTCGAGTAGAAATTATGCGCTGAGAGACCTTATGTTGCCGCAGTTAGTACTTTTTGACATGTTTCTGGTTTAAATTTAAGTTTCGGGTAAACTAATTGTATTTATAATTTTCGGAAAGTACCACCTTTTATTTCGAATGCAACAGCAACGGGCGGTCCTATGTATTAGTTTTACAAAAATGTAATCTTATTTTTTATTTTATTTGCATTTGCCGGTCGTCACATAAAGGATCAGCAGTGATCTAATAAGTATACTTTTTTGCGTTATTTATTATATGCAGATTATTAATTTCAGTAAAAACTTCATATTTCCAAAGCAATTATTTTTATTAAAAAAAAAAAAACAGTTGAAGCTTTATAAAAAAGTTATCACCTAAAATTACGCTTTCGTAGGGACTTTTTTTTAACTGTATTCCCTGATTATGCTATTGGTAACATATCGATGGTCCTATGTAATAACGACACAATTCAAAATTGAAAAAATCAAATCCCTTCCTACTCTTATTTTTCAGTAGAGTTTTAAGTACTCGCGCTGTCTGCGCTATCGAGTGAAGATCTGTGGAGTATCAAAGTTAAGGCGAGTTAAAAATGATAGCCCGAATCTGCCCACCTTGCATCCAAGCATCTTTTTTTTTGGCATATGGTAGTTAATCAAAAACAAAATTTTACTTTATTTCACGATTTTTGTCAATATTATTGTTTCAAAATTTGGTTAGTTTGCATTTGCAAAAAAAAATAAAAACAAATTAAAGTTTTAAAATCGGTTTAAAAAATCTGATTTTTGTAAAAAAAATAACAAGTAATCGGTACAAAAATATTTTGTTTTCTTATTTTTTATTAGTTTTAGCTTGTAGTGAACAAAGAAATTTTAAAACTCGGTTTTCACAAACCAGTTTTTGTAATAAGTAACCAGTAACCGGGGCAATAAAAATATAAAATGTTCAATTTGAAATTTACACTGCAGTAGACATTAGAAAATTAAATTCTATGAAATTGTACTTAAACCAAATAAAGGGGCGCTCCATGGTTTCGATATTTTAAGGACCTGTACATCCACAAAAAATTAAAAAATCGCAAAAGTTTAACGAAATGTTGACTTTAACCAGTAAACCTCAGCGAGTTTATGAATTGATATGAATAAGTTGCAAAACTATGTCAAATTCATAGATAGATTTCAAGCCAAAATTTTATCGATTTATTTTGTGAGTAAAACAAAATAATAGGGTGCCCTAAACAAAATTCAGAGGTCTTTATTTTAAGAAAGACCCTAGGTTTCTGCTGCTGAAAGTTCTAAAAGAAGAAGCTTGAGCAAGCATTTTCCGTAAAATGGTTTTACAAAGTGGAAGTAATCCTTCCATTCCAAATTTCGTACAGGCCATATACATAAAAGTATATTTATTTGTTAGTAAATTTATTTCGAAGATATCCTGATTTTAAATGCGTTAGAGCTCACTCTTCTAATAGATTACGGACTACGTTCACTAATTTCATAGAGTCCTAAGGCTGCCGTTTGCATCATGTCAAGGAATTGAAAGTTATAAAGTAGCAAACCCCCTTTCAATAATTTTGCTATCAAATGACCAAAATAATTGGTTAAACTCAACTCAACTACATTTATATGCATTTTCACAACGCCAATGCCCTTTTATACTCTCGCCAACAAGAGGACGCCTCCTATGTACAAAACAACAAAACAAATTAAATGCTAAAGCGTATGTAATAAGATTTCTCATGTTCGCACACTGCATAATTTGGAACGCTCATTAGTACTTGTGAACGTAAATATGCAGGCAGCTCCTAAATGCAGATGTTAGAGCAAAGACACACACAAATAAACGTAAATGTACATGAACATATTTGCCGAGTGCAAGCAATCTTCTGGTTGCATATAACAATTGTTGATACTCTACACAATATTACACATTTGTAGATTTGTAGAGCATGTGTTATGTAGGCTGTTTTGGTATTTGTTTTTGGTAGCATATTAATGCATGGCTGCAAGTTGTTGCAACAGCTAAATTGCCAGAAATTATATTCCACCGACCAACAGGCAATAAGGCACATTGCATAATGAAAGTGGGAGCGACGATGAACGTTTAGCACCATCGCACTAGAATTCATAAAAGCGAAAGATGTATGTAGATTAGTTGTACGAAGAATCACTTGGTCGAATAGGAAGAGCTTTTTTTATTGAGCTGGTATTCACACACTGTTCCAGCATATTGCTGAGTTGAAAGGTCAGAGCTTATTCAACGAAATTGCTTATAATCATATTATAGTTCCTTAGAAAGGCCAGTACTTACCCTCGTCAACAACCAGCAGACGGCGCATATTCCTTGTCTCAGATACAAGCCCCATTCTGTAGTAAGATTTTAAAGACTAACTAAAAAGTAATAAATGTAGAAAATATAAGCTCAATAAAGCACTCAGATCCTCTCTGGTAATTTTTATATACCGCCCGGGACCAATGGACATAATTTTAAATGAAATATCTGACAAAAAAGCTGCAACTAATTTTAGAGTCCACTTAATTTGGACTATGAATATGTGCCATTGTCTCTGGAAAAGTGAGTCCGCGACCACGACTGCCAGCCTTGAGGAAATCATTACCCAACACTATGCCAAAAGTGTCTGAAAAACTGGGGCTGTTATTGAGTAGGGGCAAGGTGAATTATATCTTGGGCTTGAGGGTGGATCACAAAAAAAAAAACAAATTCTTTACAGTCTCTGAATTAAAAAGAACTCGTAAAACAAATACTTTTTATGTTGACGTGACGTCCGAAAGCAAACATTCATATTAAATTTTATTTTCAGAATGTGTTAAAAATTCATTTAATTTTGATTTTGATTTTTTTTTTTCTTTTTAAATTTTGTACCTTTTATTTAAATTCACTTGAATCTAATTACAGCCACGCATATTAATTAAGTTAACCGCACGTTGTCCTTTTTAATTAGCCGCTTGAATGACTGCCAGTTGTTGCCCAATTTGTGTGCAGATGAATTAATGTATTTGTTGCATATTCCCAGGCGTACTGGCTTACAAAGCATAACAGAAAGCAACCATTTGCAACTGTTTCGTGGGAAAAGTCAGTTAATCAACTGTAGAAGCACGAAATGCCAAAATGATAGAGAAATGGCGAATTTTTATTTTATTATGTATATATGTATATATTTTTTTTTTTAATTTGGCACGATTATAAGAGCACTGCCATGAACATGAATATGCAAATGTATGCAAAAAAAAAGATTTTTTAAGAAATAGCGAATGGAATATTTAAAAGGTTTATGTTTTATTATGCAGTAGAATATGAGAGCCAATGCGACTGAGAACGTGAAAATGAATAAAAAAACGAAAATTTGGAAAATTTTCGGCTATAGAAATGAAAAAAGAGGAATATGAATGAATATTAGCTAGCACTGCGCATAAATACAGACAACGGTTTTCAAGAAACGTCCCGCCTTGCTGCTTAAAAGCTTGCTACATGAAATTACTTTGGCGTGGAGACCGCTGGAAGCGTTAATGGAACTATGTTGCATACGATATTCGCCATTTGGAGGCAACCAGACACTTATAGCATGCAGACCGCTGAATTTACGCTAAATGTTATAAGGGAGGGGGAGTATCTGAATAGCGCCAATGATGGCACATAAAAAGCAGCCAATGCAAAAAACGGAAAACTTTAAAATTTTTACAGAAAGCAGTGAAAGTAGTAAAAAGACAACCCAATCTACCCCATGATCAAAATTTTAGGCATTTTTGAAATATTCGAAATTGCTACACTGCGTCACTAACTGCGCTACGTAACTGTGAATATGTTTGCGCTTTAGCTTAGAGGTCGTGCGGCATTCCTATAATCGTGAGCTCTCATACATATACATACTTATATTTATACCAACCCTTTTTGTTTAATAGCGCTTTCTTTTCTACCGAAAAATGTTGCCTTCCCAGTGCCACTCTACACAGAAATACTAAGGAAAGGCCAATGAGAAGGCAACATTTGTCGGTATAAAAGAAAACGCCAAAACTCATTTGCTTTTCCTGTTCCTAACAACAGCCGCAGCAGCGAAATTTACATTCATCCTTTCCGCTGCAAATATGCTTTTCCCCGAAATTGTTGTTTACAAAGGCCTTCGTTGTTGACTGCAAAATGTTTAACCCTTTCTATATAAAACATTGAATTACTGTGATCTCTTTGTGGTCCAAGTCGCTTTTGGTGCATATCAACAGCTGATGTTTTCTGTTTAGCGTATTTAGAGGATGACACAAATTCTTTGTGTGATATGTGCATTAGGGTGGTCGAAAAATATGCAGGAATGTTTACTTTTTGGAATTTTCCTGCTACCATCCTCAAGAATTATAGAAAATGAAAAAAAAAGAAATCGGTATTTTTTTTTTTGAAATCGGTTGATAAATTGTCCATGTATTTTTCATGTGAAAAATACAGTTTTGCGTAGAAATGCATATTAAAACCTTACTAACTATTTGAGCTGATTGGCTTTGATGCAGTTACGAACACATAAAATCAGGGAAAGTAACGGCTTTGATCTCATATTAGGAATCATAATTTAACCGCTGAATTTAAATTTTTCGTATAAAATTTTACGAATTTTTATTTTTTTTTTTTTTTTTGAGAAGAAAAAGCGTTATTCTATAAATTTAATTTTTTCGATAAACTTTTGATCGTTACTATTTTTTTGACATATAATCGCCATTATTTTAAAATTTATTTTATTTTAAAGCTTAGTGTTTTAGACCATAAAAGATTTACATCGGTCATCAAACCGCAGTCTCAAATCAAATATATAAAAATCTCGTGTCACGGTGTTAGTGGTCGAACTCCTCCGAAACGGCTGGACCGATCTTTATGAAATTTTTTGTGTATATTTGGTAGATATGAGAATCGGATGTAAAGAATATTTCATACCGCTAGGTTCAGGGGGCGTGGCACCTCCCATACAAACCGATTTTTTCATACTGCAAATCTCTGGAAGTGTTCATGGTAGAGTACTCTAACTTGGCATGGAGATATATCAAACCAATCGCATACTCATGGAGAAAAATTGTGGTTATTGGAAAAGGGGGGCGTGGCACCTCCCATACAAACCGATTTTTTTATACTGCATATCTCTTGAAGTGTTCATGGTAGAGTACTCTAACTTGGTATGGAGATGTATCAAACCAATGGCATACTCATGGAGAAAAATTTTGGTTATTGGAAAAGGGGGCGTGGCGCCTCCCATACAAATCGATTTTTTTATACTGCATATCTCTGGAAGTGTTCATGGTAGAGTACTCTAACTTGGTATCTAGATATATCAAACCAATGGCATACTCATGGAGAAAAAATTGTGATTATTGGAAAAGGGGGCGTGGCACCTTCCATACAAACCGAATTTATCATACTGCATATCTCTGGAAGTGTTCGTGGTAGAGTACTCTAACTTGGTATGGAGATATATAAAACCAATCGCATACTCATGGAGAACAATTGTGGTTATTGGAAAAGGGGGCGTGGCACCTCCCATACAAACCGAATTTTTCATACCGCATATCTCTGGAAGTGTTCATGGTAGAGTACTCTAACTTGGTATGGAGATATATCAAACCAATCGCCTACTCATGGAGAAAAATTATAGTTATTGGAATAGAGGGCGTGGCACCTTCCATACAAACCGAATTTATCATACTGCATATCTCTGGAAGTGTTCGTGGTAGAGTACTCTAACTTGGTATGGAGATATATAAAACCAATCGCAAACTCATGGAGAACAATTGTGGTTATTGGAAAAGGGGGCGTGGCACTTCCCTTACAACCGAATTTTTCATACTGCATATCTCTGAAAGTGTTCTTGGTAGAGTACTCGAACATGGTATGGAGA
>NW_023461083.1:0-29025 GCF_013731165.1 Rhagoletis pomonella | reverse complement strand
TAATGCTTTTCATACATTTTCCAGTAAAAAAATAAACCTACCCCACCATCCTCAAAACGATAATTTGTTAGTATTTGCTGGCTGAGACTACTCAACACTAGTAGTGAATTATGAAGCGTATAGTTACAACGATTTAATCTTAATCTTGAAATTTAGTGATTGTTTTATAGCGCTGCCTATTGCTTATCAAAACTGAGTAAATCCCTCTTCTATTATTGATTAGAAGAATGTAAAATAAATCAACATTATTGGATTAATGGCTTAATAACATTTTATTTTTTACAAAAAATTATAGTGACAACCAATATAACTCGTCTTCAAAGTTTAGTCAATAGTTTCTTTCTTCTTTGATGTACTTTTGCTCATAGATACATACTTTACACTCCTTTGTGGAAGCCTTTCTCTTCCAGTGTGTAACGAAATTGAGCAAACAGAACTGAATTTATGGATTTTCAAATATACATACATATATCTATGCTGTTAGAAAGCCATGGTACAATCAAATTTTCATGTTTCGGCAGTGCTGATGTTATAATTAGGGCAACCCAAAATATGCCCCTAAAACAAATTTTAAGCGTCTAAAATATGCCAATAAATTCTAAATATATTCTCCACAAAATGCTTTTAAAATCATTATAAGCCATAAAATATGCTTTTAAATTTCGTTATGTGCATGCCCAAAAATACCTTTAACTTTATTTGCAGCACCGAAAATGTTCTAAATATCATAAAAGTGTATATACAGAAATATTTATGTTTAATAGTTCATATTTATTCAATTTGTTTTTAAAACATACTATGTATGAAAGTACATGAAATCTAATTCACAAATTGTTTCACATAGGAATTCATACTATGCATGTTTGTAGATACATATGTACCCTGCAGCGGAAAGTACTAGTCGGGAGTTTTGGAGTCGAATACCGGTACCTCGCAAATCTACCACCAATACTTCCTGCTGTCGCATTTAACATGGAGTTGTCCTAGGAGGTGACAATTGCCTCCCTCTACGTAACTTTGGCCTGGTACTTGTAGTAGTAACACGTAACCGGTAACCGAACCACGTTTTGTACCTCGCTGCGTAACCTGGTACTAGTAATAATAAAGGTTTCCATAACAAAATGCAGTGACTTGCGTTTGATGAAATCTTTGTTAATTGCTTGCCAATCGAAATTATAACGGCGCGTCATGGCGGGTCAGCGTCAGGACAACTCATCTGTCAAGAGCGAAACATCTTTCTCACACATAAAAAACTTAATATAAAAACGATGTGAACGGGCACTTTGATATTTATTTCATTTTCGACACAATGTTACTATATTGTTATTATTTCAGAAATTTTTATTATTAGTTCTAAACCTCAAAACGCAGCACAAAGTATCAGAAAATATGCATTTACTGCAAAATATGCTGAAATATGCATTTATTGCAAAATATGCTAAAATATGCCATAAGAAATATATCTCAAACTTTATATTTTTTGGAAAAATGTTTAAGCATTTCATCAGCGTGTTGCTTACGTGCCTGACAAAAAACATGCCCGAACATATTTTGGGTTGCCCTAGTTATAATTATGACATGATGGTACCTCATGACCCGTTATTAAGGTTCGCAGCTTATTTGCTATATTTTGTTACATTATTAATCGCGTCCAGCTTGGTGGATGCGAAAAAATAGTCCAGTTTTAAATCACATAAAATACCAACTATTAATAAACTATTAGTATTTGTTAACATATGCAAGTTCAGTTTAATTAAAAATATTCAAACAACCTACATATCGCACACCGTCTTCGAAAGAGGTACTTAAGCGGGTTTCACTGTAGTTATAAGCACTCGAAGAGTTGTACTTATTTTTCCTTAACAAAAGGTACGCAAAAGGCTGCCGTTACAAAAGGGGTTTGCCATCGTCGTCTGCTAACATAAGATAGTGTTATCATTTACTATTCCCAATAATTCTATATTAGGAATTTTCTGGCACAATTTTTACAGGAGCTTCTATTCGGTCTTAAATATAGAAAGCACATAAGCAAATTATGTAACCAAGTCTTAAACTTTCAGTTAACCACATGTTTGTTAAAAGAGATAAAATAAGAAATTGATAAAACAACAATACAACCCTCTGCAAGAAAAAATTTTGTGTTTACATTGGAGTGCAGAAGTGCCTGTCATTCTTTATCTTATTTTTTGTAAAACTTTACTCTTTTACTCAGAAAGAAATGACTCTTATACAAAAGTAAGAAACCAGTTTGAAGTTAAACTTTTTTCGTTATAACCTTTTTCCAGCAAAGGAAGGAAGGAAATGTTTGGTGTTTAAAAACGCCGCCCTATGGAGGGAAATATGCATACAAATTGGTCATCATTTAGTCTAACATAATAATGGTAAAAGATATTTTAAGATCTCAAACATTTTAAATCTATTTTCAGAGATACTAGTCGAGAGATCTAGGTTGAATTTAAGCCAGGAAGGTTCTATAGCCTTTTGATTGTTTGCTAGAGCTTTTAAATATTGCCAAAAACCGCGATTTTTTAACAATTTGACCTCTTTTTTTATCTGAAGCTGATGGAAACTTTATGCTTACGGATTCGTAATCACCAAAAAAAGTCTATCCAAAACAGCGTCAACGTTTGCCGTACCAAAATTTTTTTTATATTTTTGTTGGGCTTTGTTACCCATTTAAAAATGAGCAAAAATTCAGATTTCCGTCTTTTCTACAGAAATTTCTCCTTATGTGGTCTACAATCTAGAGCTGGGATACTATCGATAGTAATAAAAATTTTAAGTCATTGGGATTTTTAGCAACTATAAGCTTACACTGAGTTATAGTAAAATTTAATAAGCTATAAAACTGCTTACACAAAATTTTTATATAAATTCGAATTATAAAGCTTGAATTTTTAATTATTTTGTAGCTTTTTATGTTATATAGAACTTAAAAAAAAATTGTTAGACACTAAATAAACAAAAAAATAATCAAAAATGCTAAAAAATGTTGTGGTGCTATTATTTTGAGCAGCACTATATTCGTTTTCTTATAATATTGTAAAATGTTAATAATTTCCCTTGTCCGGATTTTGATATGCGCCTCCGTATTTGATCTCAGTTGAACTTTTATAAGAATGAGTTGTCAATTTAAACGAGTATCTTTTGTTTTGTTTGATTTGTAGTATTATAAATTTATTTTTATAGCCAATTTTACTTCTTTGCACTTCAAAAGGAACAAACACAATCCGAATTTAATTTTTCCATATAAAAAATAAATTCCGATTTTGCCTGTCGCTATTCAAGGGGATGCAAGGGTATGTATTAGGGCGGGTCAATTTGTATGGATTGTTTTTTTTTAACATTGTTCCTAGCATATTCGGATTCTTCATAAAATTCTAAGAAAAAAATTCCTTCAGACCATAGCTCAAAACTCAATTTCGAGCCTGCGCATTTTTTAAAAGAAGATATCTTATACTATGTCTCCATTGAGAGATTTATCCATTAAGATTTAATAAATACAGTTGCTAAATCACAACCGTCTCCATTACCATTACGAGATGTGTTTGACGTTTACATTTTTAAATATTTGACGTTTGCTTATGTATGATTTTACAAATACAGTTGCGGACATTCATATACAGACAGATAAAAGGAAGGTACCAAGCGGAATTTCATTATATGAATTCTGAATATTATTGGCTTCTTATTCGTGGTAAATATGTATGTATAATATATAGTTTGGAAAGTGTAAAGAATGGTACCATATTCCGAATCATTTTCCCGAATTTAAGAAAAATTATCAAAACGGTAAAAACATTTGCGGAAAGAAAAATTTTTGTAGAACTCTCTTATTCATAGGAGGGAACCGAAAATCCATTCGTGGGCCTTTGGCATATCATGAATACGAACTGAGTTCTAGAGGATGTTCGGTGCAATGTTATCGAAGCAGAACCACTACCGAAATTTATAAATTTTTTGTCGCAGCGCGTAAATGACTTATAGAAAGCGGAGAAGACTCTGCATGATATTACTATAAAACATTTCTTCTAAATTTTTAGTTTTTAAAATAATATTTTCTTAATTTATTACAACCAAAGTTATGTAAATAGTTATTACTAATTTTCCTCCCAAACTAACAAAAAAATATAAAAATCCCTAAAAATACGAAAATACATGTTTTTATGATAGGCTAGATTTCAATGTCCTCAACTGTATATTGAAAACACAAATGTCATTTGACTTATGGAATGTGAATTTGTGGTTGCCACATCCAACAAATTGTACTTATTGATCAATATTATTGAAGATTTGACGAAGATTTAACTTAAATCTACTGCCTTTCGAGATTTAATTTTATATGATAAATCTCAAAAGATTTAACGTCAAATCTCGTCAGAGGGCTAAATCTTCATTAAATCTCACAATGGAGACAAAGTATTATATACAAAAATGAATTGCTGTCCGTTAGCCTCGCTAAGACTCGAAAACGGCTTGACCGATTTTAATATTTTTATTTTTTTGGTTTGTTTTTTTATAATATCCGGATGGTTAAAACGAGAAAAAATAGAGAGTTGCCACCTGTTTAAAAATTGCAGTATAAGTAAATTAATGACATAAATTAGATATTGCAATATGGGTGTCAAAGGAAAGAGGTTATGAAGGCTTACAGACGAAAATATTTTTGATTTTTGAGGGGGGTTGCCACCTGTTTCAATATTTAATTAAATTAAATTGGTAAGATAAATTAAATATTGCAATATGGGTAACAAATTAAAAAGGTTTAAATAAGAAGGCTTACTACTGAAAATATTTTTGAGTCGAGTTGCCACCAATTTCGAAAATATAATTCAATAAAGTTAATAAGATAAAGTATGTATAATAATATAGATGTCAAACGAAAAGTATTTGAAAAATTATTGATTAAGAAATATTTTCTATAGGCCTGTCACCTACCTGAGCGGTAAAAACTAAAAGCCATACTCGCAATTATTATTCAAAGCTTTTGAGGCTCGCATCAATGTAGAATACTGTAACCCCGTCAAGTTAGTGTTAATTGATGGCAAACCAAGTACTCTCATGTTTGGCAAGGATATCACCCCATCGAACAATGCACTTAGCCTCGATATAAAAGAGAACAAAAGCCGAAGTATTAGCCGAAGCAGTCCATACAAATGTTCTACAATTGAACTAACAAAAAAATATGGCCTGTGACTCTTTTATAGAAGCTGGGGACACTGGAATAAATTTTAAACAAAAAACAAAACCGACTTCAATTCTCATATACAAATTTAAGAGTACCGTTATTTTCTTTATGGCCCAATTATCGGACCTACATTCAGTTAGTAGGAGACTGCCTCTGAGGAACCACCTTTCCTTTGAAAAAGAATTGTTATCCGGTAACATACATAAAAAAATATTCCGACGAATTAATAATTTTTTTAATACAAACCTGTGCTTGGGAGTTCATTGATACGAAAAATTAATTTCTGATATCTATTTTTTATTTAAAGAACCGCAAGATTGCACTACAAAGCAAATTACATATTTTTTTACTATTGTAACGGGAGAAGTTACTGTATGTATTTTTTTATATGTACAGTGTCGAACAAAAGTTTTGGCACAGTAACTTTTCGCATTACATATATGTTTTATAAGTTTTTAATTTATTTCCGATAATTTTTTATAAAAACATAGTTCATACTATACCAAAACTCAGGAAAATCCAATAAATCTGCATACTAATTTGCAATTTTATGTTCAGATTTTCAAGCAACTTCAAACTTGCACTTTGATAAACTAAAACTGAATGGATTACTAAACTGCATACTTGGAATTCTTCTAAAAAATACTTTGCCTATATTGCGTGAAATTCACTGTGCCAATACTTTTGTTCGTTACTGTAAGTAAATGAAACTTTAACTTTAAAAAACCAAAAAAAAAAAATTACAATATTTCAAAATTATTTTTCGAATCATAAATTTTGTTATGATTAACAATGTATTTATGTTTTTTTTGGTTTTAGATCCTTTTTGCTTTCAAGACGAGGTATCTTTTTTCTACTTTCTATTCTCATAGCCAAAACTCCCTCTCTATTTTTATCAATCAATCAATTTAATACTTTTTTTTCGGCATTTTTCCTAAATACAACTAGAGCCTTATAAAACTTGTATAACACCAAATGTTTATCAAGCTTAGGATTTTGTGTTATCTGGGCAGGCTTATTAATTTAACCAGAGAATATGTTTTCTTTATTCAGTTTACCCAGTTCCCCATTTAAAACTGCTGCCTGTACTGTATCAGCGGTTAAAACTTGTTAAATTTTTATTTAAAATTTTCGGTAAGGATTAAGCGAGTGGATAAAAAATCATTATATATTTTATATTATAAGAACGGCCCATATATACATATGTATATGAAAGAATACACACATGCGACGTCTCTAGCCATTGTGTCTCACCTCTTTAAATTATAGTTATTTTTTTCTTATTGTATTAAAATAATAACGTTCGTAGTAAATATTAATCCATATATTAACTTAGTATATATTAAAGACTAGAAGATGACCCGGTGAACTTCATATCATCTATAATTTATCTGAATTTCACTTTGATCAATTATAACAAATCTTCAAAATGCAATACATTGAGATCACTAATACTGCCTGCTGCTATAGCTGATAAAAGATTCCACACCTATGAGATGTGCCACGCCCCTTTTTACAAACTCAGTTATATACATATATTTTTCCACAAGCACCTACCATAGGTATCTGTGCATTTCAAATTTCGAAGTGAGAGCTGATTAGAAATTTTCCCTATGGGACCTCCCCCTCCCCCCTGGCGAGTTCCAATTTTTTTACCCTATTATAGGTCCAGGAGTTATGGCAATACTTTGGAAAAATTTTATTCAATTCTGTCGATCCGTTTAGGCTGCAACCTGGCACATACATACATACATACATACTTCCACAAATATATAGTAGATTTGATTTGAAAATAAATAATAAAAAATAGATATCAGAAATGAATTTTCCATATCACAAAACTCCGGAGCACAACTCTTTATTACAAAAAAAAATCCAAACAATTTAGTAAATATTAATCTAATTATGGACTTAGTATTAATTAAAGATATTTTCTTTTAAAATTGCGCAGGCTCGAAATTGATTTTAGGGCTATGGTCCAAAGGGCTTTTCTTCTTAGAATTTTATGTAGAATCCGAATCTGCTATATATATATATAAGTTATATAATTCAGACGCATAAATTAATAAGTTTATTTTATTATTATAAGAAGTTTTTTTTGCTGCACTCAAATTAAAAAAAAAAATATATAATCTCTTTAATTTACAAATTAATTTATAGATTTTATAAATTTTCTAATTATTTAATTTTCAAGCAATTGAGCGTTTCAATTCAATACCTTTCACCACGATAGTACTATCGATACTATCGATGTTTTCAACTATCGTTTCGAAAACTATCGAGTGGCGGTACTATCGATAGTATTCCAGCTCTACTACAAGCGGGCCCATGCGCAGACTGCGCAGACAGAAATATACAGTAAACTTACCCTCATTGTAGCCACAGATAGGAGCAGACCAGTGATCGGACTTTAAAAAAATTCTGTGTGGTAGAATCTGGAAAAAAACGTGGTGATGTGTGGCAAAAATTGAAAGAATTCTGCAGGGTTTCACCTAAATTGCAAACTTTTTAATTAGACTCTAAAAATTGTTATTTTAGTATAATAAAGTGCAGGATTGAAGTTGCTAAAAATTGCGTTGAATTTTGGCAATTTTTTTCCTTTACAGTCTAAAGCAGTTCCGTCCATATCAAGATATTTTTCGAACATATTCTAAGAAATTTCTGCAACCTTGTGGAGTGCTGTCAGCTTTTCTTTTTATCACATCACGAAGTAGCGAACAAATGTGGCACGTTCCAGAAATAGCTACTTGGGATTTGCCGATTTTGACGATTCTCAAGTAAAAGTAAACAACGCCTCAGAAACTTTATATGCACTTAAATTTGCTAATACTTTCACAAAAACGCTTTTTTTTAACATTTTCGCTATTAATTCTTTTTATAAATCATATATTTTGCAATTTAACACAATAAAACCACGTTTTCTGTCGAAAAATTTATTACTGAGAAAATTTAATATTTTACAGTTTATTTTATCCTCCAATTCGGCTTTGTTTACTTTTACCTTAGAGATGTCATCGTCGCCGGGAATGCAGAATCTTGTATTATATCATTCTTGTTACCATATAGTGTTTAGTATTACACAATTTTTGCTCTTAAAATTAGTAAAATTATGTCGAGCAAAAATAAAACTACGCAAAAACGCGAATATGTGGTAGATTTCAGACCTTGAGTGGTAGATGTGGTAGATGCTCAAAAAAGTGGCAGATCTATCACAATGTGGTAGAAGTCCGATCGCTGAAGCAGACTGTTCTAGTAGTTCGTGGAAATAATAAAATGAGTTATTCTTATAAATCCCTTATTTTTATTATACATATATTACAAAGTGTGAATGAGATTTATAGTGCATCAGAACTTATACTTATTAGGTACATAAAAACATATTACAAACTGACTGATATATGAGTGTCATGAGTTGAGGGAAACATGTTGTTACTTACAATATATCGAGCCCTAACCGCCTAAACAACGTAAGCGACATTTTTTTCAAAATTTTCTTTTTGATGCAGAAATGCATCTAGATGCTCTAGGAATATTTCTGCACCAAAAAGAAAATTTTGAAAAAATGTCGCTTACGTTATTTTGGCGGTTAGGGCTCGATATCTTTGTATGTTTGTTTGAGGTGAAAATATATTCAGAATTACCTTTTTGATTAGATGTTCCTTTAACAGAAACAATAATATCTGAGAATCGTCTTACTCTAGAAAAGGCTACATATAACAAAACAAAACCGCGTATCGTCATTCTGCAAAACCGCGTAAGTGGCATTAGCTGCCAAAAATTGGATTTGCACACACAAGCTCTTGGCTCAATCCTTATCCATTCGTCCTGAAATATACTGGCCAGGTATGCGATTACTTTATAAAAACGAGAACCATTTTGAAATATGAGTGTTTTTACTCTCCAGAAGATAATTTACGTAATTCACATACGCGGTTTTGCATTATCTCGATACGCGGTTTTGCATTTTGTTGATACGCGGTTTTGTACTTTAAACGACGTAATGTATTTACAGGAAAGTTGGCATTTCAAACGAAATATTAAGAATTAAACGTGAATTGTGTAATTTATTTCATCGGTTAAATGAGTTTTATTTGAATATAAAAATGAACATATTGCACAAAACGTATACTTCTATTTCACACGTACATAACCCTGCAGGGAAACCGCGGACTAGTGAATCAAATTTCTAGTTCCGTACTAGGTCTTTATCGCCAAAAAGGAACTAGTCCGATAGGAACTAGATCCCCACCAGTCCAAAATCGGCGAAAAGTGGTACTTTTAAATATCTAATTTTTTTCAGTTTTTTCACTAGAAATCTATATCTAAAGTGACGAATTTAGAAATGGTTCGGAACTAAAGAAAAAGGGATGCAGAACGAACTAGATCTTATTTGTAGAATTTAGAACTAGTTCGGAACTATCGAATGCATCCCTTACTTATTATTTATTACTTATTTACTTTACATAGATATGTGTTCGGCGACTTTTTCGTTCAAATACGCTTCTATTCTGTGCTTCGCAGATGCTTTTTCATAGCTTGGTAATACAAAACTTAAATTTGTGTTAACATTTCAACATCTTAGGACCGTCTGGAATATAAAAAATACCCTGTGGGGAAATCTCTAGTTTAGAACTGGTGCGCTTCTAGTACATTTAGAACCACTAGTAGTTCGCGATAAATCTCTTTTGCATGCAAACAACTGGCGACTTTAACACAGCGATGTCATAGGAATTGGAAATTGTCCAGAACCAGTCCTAAATTCGACATATGGGATCTAGTTCGCTTTGCACCCCATTTTCTATAGTTTCGAACCAGTTGTAAACGAAAAAATTAACAAGATGTTTTCTTTTTTGGTTACCATGGTAGCAATTTTTAATTATTTGCAGAGAAATTAATTTTCAATCTGAAATCAAATTTGTTTGAATGAATGTAAATTAAATTGTGCATTTGAAAACACGTTTACATACCTTTGGCTGTAGCGTAATTTGCAGAGGTGCTGACTGTTATTGGTTATATTCCAGAAGGTCCTAAATGTTAAGATGTTAACACAAATATTAGTTTTGTATTACCAAACTATGAAAAAGCATCTGCGACGTGCAGACTGAAAGCGTATTTGAACGAAAACCCCGCCAAGCAAAAGTCTATTTAAAGTAAACAAGCCCCCCGCTGTATCCCTTTTTCAGTAGTTTCGAACCAGTTCAAAGTTCGCCAGATGAGATCTAGTTCGTTTTGCATCCCTTTTTCTATAGTTTTGAACCAGTTCTAAATTCGTCATTTTAGATTTAGATTTCTAAAACTGTTTTTTAAAAGTACCACATATCGCTGCTTTTGAATTGGTGGCGATCCAGTTACTATCGGACTGGTTCGTTTTTGGCGATAAAGATCTAGTACGGAACTACAAATTTGGTTAACCAGTTCAGGGTTTCCCTACAGGGTAACAGCGAGCGCCTCTGCAAACTCAGCTACAGCTAAAGGTATGTAAACGTACATTTCTTCATTCAAACAAATTTAATTTCAAATTGAAAATACATTTTTTCCGAAATAACTTATCGCGCCACGGATGAACCAAAAAGATTGAAGAATCATGATATTTTTTTCTTTCGTCTGTCGATTTTCGAACTAGTTCGGAACTATAGAATTTAGGTCTAGCTCGGAACTATCGAAAAAGGGATGCAGCGGGGGCAATTGACACTTCCTAAGACATCGCCATATTAAATTCGCCAGTTGCTTGCATACAAAAGAGATTTATCGCGAACCAGTACTGGGTCTAAATGTACTAGAGGCGCACCAGTTCAGAACTAGAGATTTTCCCCACAGGGAAGCTACAATTTTTTTAATTTGAAAAGAAGCAACACGGTGCCACGGCTAAGGGAGCGGTGCGAGAACCGGTGTCAGTTTATCTATTATTGATTGATAGTTTATTAATTATTGAATTATGTGTGCGCCCATCACTGTCGTATACGGTGTATGCGATGCTGCAGTTACAATGGTGCTTCAGTACAAAATACCTTTAGTGTGGCTTAACAATTACAAATTTCTTTACTTCAGAGGTGTTATGACCATTAATATTACCTAATAACCACTCAGGGGACCTCTGGCTTTTCAAATGACACCTCATTAGTGGAATTGCTTACATAGAAAAGTAGAAAAAGGGAGACTAACAAAAAAACACCTTAGAGAAATAATATATAAGATAACACCCCTCGCTCCCCTATTTAGTTATAGTTTTGCAAAATAATTCAGTGAATATCATTATGCATGTGCAGTAGACTGTGCATTATTTTGCAACCTTGTCCTACAAAGCAAGACTCCCCCCCCCAGAAAGGTTCAGTAGGTCATACAAATTTTTAAAATCGGATAACGGAAAGTTGTGCCTCAAAGGCCCTAAAGCTCAGCAAATTCATGGAGTTTTTAACAAAGTGGTCAATATTTTGCCTATAAGTCAGTGGGTAATTTAACACATATATTTTAATGGCACTTCATGGAGTTTTGTCCCCGATGTCAAAAATAGCTACAATATTTTTAAATCTTTTAAAGTTATTGAGGTTTTTTTTGGGAAAAAGGCGTGAGGCCTTTTGAAAAAATCCAACATGACGTCTCAAATATGACATCTAAACTAGCCGTAAATTAGATTTTGCTTTACAAATGTTGTGCCACCGGAGAACCCAACACTAAGAGAGAAAAATTCCCTACAACTTTGGCATTTGAATATGCTACGAATTTTTAACAGAAATTTTTGAAAAATGACGAAAACCGTGGCAATGCAAAAATTTTTCGCACTTTTTTCTAATTATGTACAATAAAAAAATTTGGGAAATTAAATTATCTACAAATTTGTATACAACCGCATTTTACGAAAAATGCAAAATAAGCCATATTGACTTCAGAAAAGGATACTATCGTTTTGTTTGCGATATCGAACTTATTACGCTTCTACCAACAAATTATAAAACAAGTGGTCAAAGGAGGTGCACTTGAGCAAACCCTTATTGATTTACAAAAGTCTAGTGAGGAGATTTATTTGAACTCGCTCTCCAAACAAGTCCGCAGCATTCTACAACGTCCAGCCAGCGCCAATTTAGGTCTTGAACCGCCGCAGCGGGATTTGGTACCACCAGCGAGTGTTGGTCGCCTTTTGAACATGCTCAAAGAGATCCTATCAGTAGCTACCATGGTCGATGGTCGACAAACAGACATTACAAAGATCGTATCTTGTGTTATAGATCCTCTGTTGCAATCAGTACAGGAGTCGGCTTCACATTTACCTACAATCGATATGGCTGTCTATCTTCTAAACTGTCTCTATCATATGCAAAGCTCATTGGCAGTGTACGAATACATGGACGAACGCGTAGAGCGTTTACAAGCACAGTCAGATGCACAAATCGACACGCTAATTTCTGAACAAGCATCTTCTTTGGTGGCCAATCTAAATCTAGGTCCGATCTATACAATACTACAAAACAATCAAACCAAAATTGAGGCGAATTTACTTAAAATATTCATGAATAAAATGGAAGCTTTCTTAGAAATGCCAGAAATGTTACTGCTGCCAGTTGTTAATGTCCAGTGGTCATCGCAACTCTGTGCAAAAGCGAGCTTTCAACGTTATCGTCGCTATATACAAGCAAATATACGAACGTGTTCACGATCCGGCAAACGATTTCGACAATCCAGAGTCTATATTTAGTAAAACGCCGGAGCAGGTCAGCAAGATTTTGGCTGTTTAAATAAGATTTTGTTTTTATATTATTGATATATTTTTTCACCTAAAATGTATGAATTTATGAAGTAAAGCTTGCAATTCGCAAAAACCCAAAAAAATATGAAATCCAAGATGGCTGTTTATCCATAATCTACGTGTCAAATAGAAGTACAGTATATTTTGCTTAGCTGCACATCATTCTTTGCACGAAAAACTTGTGCACGTAACCGAAAAAGGCACTTAAGCGAATTTTCTTTACTACTTCAATGAGGAAGGTATCCGAATCCCTATGAAACCAAATATTGGCGGAGCCCTTACCATGCAGAAATTACTGCAAGCGAAATTTTTACCGATTGCTATCTAATTATCTATATAACTACATAAATAGCCATTTTCGTTGTTCTGCGAGATGAGCAAAATAGGGCCAGGGCAGGTAAACGTAATACTTTCATTGATAATTGATACTAGTCGCACAATTTTTAAGGCAGGTATCGCCAATGTGCAGGTATGTTGAATGCATCGATAGGAGCAGTTTCCTTATAAATTTTAAAAATAATGCCTCTGATGCGCATTTTGAGGTAGGTATCTTAAATGTGCACTTAAGCATAGAGGCAGCAAAGCAAAATATACTGTAAACTGCATCAAAATTTCGCGTCTTCAATTTCTTTTCTTCGTCCCAATTTGATCTAAATTTACTTTGCTAAAATTTAACTTCTGGATACCTAGAAACTGTAGTTTTACGTGGAAAAAACCTCAATAACTTTAACAGTTGGGGAGGTTTAAAAATAGGTTAGCCATATTTGACGTCAGGTGGCAAAACTTCATCGAAGGCCATTAAAATATATTAAATTTCCCACTGACTTATAGGCAATTTTGACCACTTTGTGAAAAATTGCATGCAAATTCTGAACTTTAGGGCCTTACGAGGCAAGTCTTTCAGTTTCCATAAATAAATACAATATGGTGAATACTCTAGACAAAGCAATGATAATCTTTGTTGTTACGAAAGACTTTACATAAAATATGTTTTTTTTTTTTTTATGTATGTTTCCGCATATTTTTGGACGACGTTAAGCGATATAATAATTTTTTTAAATGAAGGATGTTACCTCACAGGCTCCATATTAAGTTGGTTTAAATACGATCATAAAATCATGAAGACATTAACGATAATTTTAAATTTTTATATGAGAATTGAAGTCGGGTTTGCTTTTTGCTTAAAAATTACTTATTCTGTGTATGCAAAATAGTGTACAATGATTTTATATAAAAATGTTCAAAGATAAAATAGTGTATAAGCAGATGCTTTCAGGAAAATGGAATCAAATGGTATTTCTAAGTAAACATGGTACACAATTTTTGTGTATATTAACAGCTATCAATAAAAAGTGTGGCGTATTTAAAATGTAAGTATTGTGAATAAAAAGCGCTCAACTAAAGTTTAAATATGATCGATTGCATTATAAAAATGTCTAGTTCGTTTTTCTCAAAACTATACTTTTTATGTTACACTGCTTCATTATTCCAGCGACGATATATATCCAAAACGTGACACACTGTTTAATATTTTCAAATAAATTCTATCACATCTATGTACATATTTATGTACTTGATTATATTTAAATTTATAATTCGGCCAAGTGCGGTCGAACAAATCTCACCTTCCTTCAGGCGGATATTCCGCGTACAATTCTTAATCGCTTGATTTTAAACTTCGTACTGAACTTCACGCTGCGTTGCTTGTACCGCTACTCACATGCACATTCGTAAATTTAAAGATCATTGACTCGAACAAGTGATATTTTTGTTAGTCACATTGGGTTCCATTGTACAATACTACAAACTTAGGGTTTTATCGTATTCGTGTCGAATTCAGTGCAATTGTGCTCGGTTCTGCCTTCTTACTAACCACTTTAATTACCTTACCTGGCTTATATGTATCGTACAAATATGTGATTTTAGCAAGTCGGTATGTTTTATATACCTGTGGTGAGTATAAAATAATTAGCTTATGAGAGACATTACAGTTAATAAGGTTGTTGGCAAGATATACATGAGCTGCTAAATTCGTTTATTTATTTTCTCTCAATAATATACAATTTTCGTTCTTAAATATGTATGTACATTAGACTGCATCACTCCCCATACAAACCAAAATCGGTACGGAGTTTCCATTGGAATAATAAAATCTATTACATCTTAAGACTTGCACCTAAATATTTCGGAAAAATATTAAGATCTACGTGTGCTGGACTGATTTGAAAAACATCCAAAAATGGAGTTTTTTATGAATAAAAATAGTTTATCAAAGAATTTTTTTTTGAAACAAATGACAAAACAGTTTAAGATTAAAATATTTGCATAAACATAAAAAAAAAGTTTTATGGTGCATTTACATGGTATTAAGCCATATGAACTGTTGATACGCTAAAATAGAGGGACTACATGTTCTAATAAGGATTTGAATGATATCGAGTGGGACGCATATAATACATTTTTTCATATGAAACTGTAAACATACTGTTGTGACACTGTTAAGCATATGAAATTATAGCAAGTTGGATTTTCATACATCTTCCCATAAAAAGTTCAACAGATGCAGAGATACCCAGGAGGGGTTTTCCCATTTTAATGCCTTTTTAATATAAAATGCCACCGAAAAGTAGGAAAGCGGTAACTCCGCCATTCACATACATGTTAAAAGTGTGAATTTTAAAAATTAAAAACAATAAAAAAACAAATTCAAAACAAAGAAATTAATTGTACAAGAACTTTTTAAATAGAAGCAACTCACGTATAGTGGACAATAAAAAGACAAGGCTCTATGATAACAAACTTAAATACAAGACATTACAGAACATTTTAATGAGCTTTATATCACATTTCAGTAAAAATAAGCCTATATTTTCCAAGCTGGCAAAGAAATGAAAATCTATATTTTTTGTTGTTTACACAAAGACTTGCCAAATATACATATAATATTAGTTCAAATTGGCCCCATTTAACTTGTTAAATAAAAAAAAGGTTTTTGTAAAACACAATCGTCCACATTGAACATTTCGAGTTTACTTTGACGGTCGATTTCAAATAAATGGCGTGCAGGGTTAGAACTCCGGCAAGCTTAAATCGGAAAATCGTAGTATAAAATAATGTTCCATAGTAGTATTTTTATAGGTCGCTCGTTTACTGGAGAACGTCATAATCCAAAGAGACATTTTTTTCAGTTAAGTATGCAAAAATGGGTGCCGATCCTTATTTTATATTCACCGAAAAATGCGTTACGCTATCGTCCAATTGTTTCCCTGGAAAAACAATGCGTTACGCTATCGTCCAATTGTTTCCCTGGAAATTTACCCTATAAACCTCTCTCTTTAGCCAAAGTAAGGAACCAAATGGATTTTTAATGACAGAGTTATCATCTAATATTTTAAGCAAGTGTTGCATATATTAGCAAAAGAGAGGATAAAACTATCTTTAAAATACCATTTCAACTATTATTATCGTGAAAAAATTACGAAATTAATGCCATTTTCCAGAAAGAACACCTTTAAGAGGCATATTTTTATTTAGATATAGTATGTGCTACATAAAAATACAAATTAGTCTAATATTATTTATATTATACCTTACAAATCACCTGAATTCATCAATTCATGTTTGCATTAAAAATAAAAACAATTTTATTTTATGTTTTTCGTTTTTTAGTTTAGCTACTGCAAAAGGCGTACTTTATTATTTTGGAATTAACATAAAAATACAAATTAGTCTAATATTATTTATATTATACCTTACAAATCACCTGAATTCATCAATTCATGTTTGCATTAAAAAGAAAAACAATTTTATTTTATGTTTTTCGTTTTTTAGTTTAGCTACTGCAAAAGGCGTACTTTATTATTTTGGAATTAAAAACGTAGCAGATCGTAGGTAAAGCGGAGTAGCGTAGTAAGTTTAAAATTTTCTCTGAAACCGTAGTAAATCTACTACGACCGTAGTGAAACTCTAACCCTCTTGGCGTGTCAAATGAAAGCTTTTGGCTCATTCTGATTGGCTGAAGCAGAAAGCTTTCTGATACAACTCTGCGCTGAACTGGTTTTCCAACGAGTTAAATGATTTAACTGGTTCAATTTTACAACAACAATTGCATGCGATTTAACTTGTTTATGAACATGTTTTGTTCATTTAACTGGTTCAAGCCCATTTAACATGTTTAACTCGTCAATTTGAACATAGTATAAGTCAAAATTATAGAAGGCATGTATACTTCTCCTTTTCATTTTTTCATACAGTTTATGCTTCTTTCTGGCTTTTACAAAATGCAGGGATACCGCACTTATTTCGGTACAATATGATCGTAATGTATTTTCAATTCGAAATCAAACAAAAACATCCCACGAAAATGTTTGCGATTTTAGAACCATTAGTGAATATTTGCTAACTACTGCAAATAATAGAGTGCCATATCTTACAAAGTTCAGAGAATTAACGAAACAAACAAGCATTTTATGGCTTCATGTTTCCTTCAAACCCCATTGCTATTTTTTTTAACTTTTCCTTTTGTTTAGCGCTGTAACCTATTAAGTTATATCTTTTAATTTATACATGTGAACTATTTTCAATGAGCATTTTTTCATTTGCTCCAGAATTTTGGGTACATTTTCTTATGTACCTCTCATTCTTTTTTATATTACATATACACTCCGAAGTTCGGGATAGTATTTTGAATATACCAGCAATATATATAAAGGAGGGGCGGCTGCTGTAGAGCTTTACGCAGAGCCTGAGTTCAAGCCCAGTTTTTTCTAATAATTGTTGCCCCTCTTTCGTAATAGTAAACCTCCGAGTGTATTCTGTCATGGACACAACTTCTCATTAAAATACAATTGCCGTTCGGAGTCGGCGTAAAACTGTCCTTTACTTTGTGTGACAAAATCACGCACGCCTCATATCGGAGGAGAAGCTAGGCCAAATACTAACATATTGTTCAAGCGCCAATATGTATATCGTCGTTTAAAGTACAAAAGCGCGTATCGTACTTCTGTCAAACCTCGGAACTGAAATTTGTGCCAAAAAAGATATTTGGTCACCGGAAGCTCCTGACATCAAGCCGTTAGCCATTTATAATAAAATATCGATACTTAGATAAAAGGAGAGAAGATTATTAAGTTTAAAAGAGAGAACCGTTTTTAATTAGGACAAGTTTCATTCTCTCCTATAAAATTTAGGCAACCTCACACACGGTTTTGTACTTTAAACGACATATGTAGAAGTATTGCATACATATTTTGGTGCCTTTTCAAGTATAAAATCCACTGAGAAACGGAAGAAAACGGCATCCCTATGATTTCAACATATGCCAAATGTTCCGTACACAAGCAATTCTGAACAAAAAATTGTTTTTCCACAAAGATGTTTAAATGGAGCATTACAAATATGGAAAAATAGCAATCCACAAGGCTTTATTGGCAGTAGGTCCTTTTTAAAGCCCATTAAACAAAAAAATAAGCTTCTAGTTTCGAAGCTTGCACAAAATAAAATTTTTTTATTTGTTGTTTACAAAAAAAATATTGTCAAGTATACAAGTCAAAATTGTTTAATATATATCGCTTTAATTCATTTCTTCATAGAGTTGGTGCTTCTTTTATAGGAAAATTCATACGGCTTATGAACAGATTCATACCATGTAAATGCACCATTACGGAATCGTAATAATGAGATTTTTTATGCTGCTTTCTTAACTTTTCCAAAAATTGGTATAAGAAAAACTTAAATAACTGGACCAAAACTATTCCGATTTAGACTTGTGAGATATCAATGGAAAGATATTTTCTCACCCTTTTTATTCCTTTGCAAATAAACTCATTCAAAGTATGAAACAAAAAGGTGGGAATGACACTCGTTCCAAGTTGGGTTGGTATTTGAAAAAAAAAGGGACGTGAATGTATGAATTCATGGAAGTACCCTACAGGCATATACATATGTAATACTCGTATATTGGCAGTAAGAGCTAGTACCGTCCGAAAACATTACAGTACAGATATATTCAATAAACACGTATGAAAGAAAAGGAACACTTACGTTTATAAATAAACACCCTGCAGTGAAACCCCAAACTAGTCAGGAAAAATACTAGTTTACAACTAGAATTTCCTTACTGAAACCGAACTAGTTCGAAAATTACCAGGCTTGTCCCAAGTACAAAGCGATTTATTCATGCTTGACTTCGACAGTTTAATACGATAAAGTACACAAAATATTATAACTTTTATTTGGGTATATTTTAAACCATTAAAACAAGTACATATTCAATTATACCAGACCTGTTAAATAATGATTAATAATCATAATGATTATTAATTAAAGCATGTTTTTTTGGATAACCTTTAAATACCAATATGAGCACATTTTTAATGATTAATAATTAATTAAAAATTGTCAATTAATTCATTAATTTTAATTACATGATTATTTTGTTATTTTTGATCATTTCAAATTATTTTTTACTTTTTGAAGTGAAACTTCTTTAGCGGCGGTAGGTTGGCTGGGAGTAAATTGGCAAATTCAACGGAAATTGCATACGAAAATGATGCAACGGAAATGGTTGGGGCTGAAACAAGTGCTTTTTGAGTGTATGGTATTAATTTAACAAAAATTTGCTAATAAAAGGTTAAAGAATAACACTTAGAAAAGCCAATACAAGAACGAAAGTAAAGGTAACTACGTACATAGATACAGAAAAGGATAAAGGCAAAGGTAAAAATAAAAACAAAAATATTGATGCTTAAAGATAAAGGCAAAAATGAAGTCCAATGTAAATTTAAACACTTTTCTTATATATACATATATAAAGGCAAAGGTGAAGGGGAATATGTATGTAGATGAAGAAAATGATAAACATAAAAGTAAAGGCAAAGAGGAGGTTGAGTTTACCGATAAAAGTAAAGATGAAGACAGGGGAAGAAAGATTAAAATAAAGATAATTAAAGAGGAAAGGATATAGAGAGACACAGAGACTCAATCTGGGAACTATTTTGGGATTTTAGAGATTTTCGGGATCCTCGGGACTTATCGATAAAATAATCGGTATTTTTATCAACTTTGTTATCGATATTTTTATCGATTTTTTTTCGAAATTTTAATCGATATTGTTATCAATTTTGTTATCGATACTTTCGGAACTCATCGAAATAATAATCGATATTTTTATCAATTTTGTAATCGATGTTTTTAACTATTTTGTCAGCGATATTTTTTATCTATTTTGTTATCGATATTTATCGGTCTTATTATCGATATTTATGGATTTTGTTATCGATATTTATCGAATTTGTATAGATATTTATCTATTTTATTATCGAAATTCATCAATTTTGTTATCGATATTTATCAATATTTATCGATTTTGTTTTCGATATTTATCGATTTTGTTATGAATATTTTTATCGATTTTGATATCGCTATTTATTGATTTTGTTATGGATATTTTTATGGATTTTGTTATTGATATTTTTCTCGTTTTTGTTATGAATATTTTTATCGATATTGGTATCGATTTTGCTATGGATATTTTTATCGATAATTTTATCGAAGTGCTAATAGATTTTGCTACCAATATTATTATTGATTTTGCTACCGAAATTTTTATCGAATTTTTAATCGATTTTGTTTTCGATATTTTTATCGGTTTTGTTATCGATATTTAACCCATTTACTCCCAAACAAAAACGGTTGAAATTTTATTATATTTAATTTAATGTGATAATATAAGCCAGTGGTCGGCGCTTCATACAGCGTTGCCGTTTTTCTTAAATTTAAGCAAAATTGCTTAAGTTTTTCCTGCCTGTTAAAATGTTAAACTTTTCTTCGTTTTGCTAAATATTTTTTTAAATAGTCAAAAAGGATAATTTTCCTCAAAAATTCATAGCCAGAAAGGTTACTATTTGAATAAATTTTTCAAATTTATTTTAGGAAGACTGTCATCCAGATCCCACATAAAGTTCCAGCAAATGTTGCTCTACGCAATTCCCGATCTGCGGTCGTCGCATTTTCAAACCTCCGAGTGTACTTCTGCCATGAAATCGCTTCTCATAACATGATGCCAACAATTTCAAGGAATAAGCAGCAGTCCTGCCAATTGTTTGGCATATTTAAACAAAGTTGATCTGAAACCCAACGAAAGCTAAATGGCATTTAAACAACAATCCACAATTAAACTTAAGTGCCGTTTAAATATTCATTTGAAATTAGCCCTTAGACTATAACATTCTTACTTTTGACGACAAAACTCAGCCTTACTGACTTACTCTTTATTCCTATAACCAATTTACCAAGGTCAGGAAGAAACAAACAGTAACTCTAGGCATTTTTCGTTTTAATAAGATCCGATAAATAAGTTGCTTAATTTTAACGGGATTTGTTGAACTTTTCGAAAGATTTTGTTAAACTTTATTTTTCGGGCGCGGCAATACTGGCTTCATACCACAATTGTGGAAGATCAACCCAATAAACACTAAAAAAATATTTCTCCAACCTTGGAGAAATTCATAATTCTCAAGTTGATATCCAACATCATTCTCCAACTCATCTCTAACCGACGCGCAGATATGTAAAAAGTGATAGAGAAACGAATATTTAATTATCAAGTGAACAACTAAAGCTATATAAAGAGGAAAATTTCCAACAAAAAGTAAATAATCTTCAAAATATCGTAAAATAATCTTGAAAGAAAATAAAACAACAAGTGAAGTGGCAAAATTACTGTCAGACTGTGTACTGTGAAGTGAATTATTGTAATACGATTTTGCTTAACTACTTAATACAAAAGGATTAATAAAATGAAAAATTAATATTTAAATTCACTACTATTTCAATTTCAGTATTTCAATGATATGTTTGAGACCGATTGGAGAATTACATAGGACTTCAAGTTGAGAACTAGCATTTTCTCAACTTGAGAAACAGTCCTTTTTTCATACAAAGAAAAATGCCCTTTTTGTTGAGAACGCTATGATCCTCCACTTGAGGTACCGTTGAGAAACAACGTTGGAGATTTGAGAAATACCTTAGTTCGCAACTTAACCCCAAGTTGAGCTAAAACCTAAATGTTTATTGGGAACTCACACGTATTCTTACCAGTGTTGCCGCGAATCATTTTTAGTGGTAGCCAAATTCCTTTAAAAAAAGGGCTAAAAAGAGCTAAAAAAAGTCCTTGTGGCTAAAAATGGTAGCTAATTTTTTTTACTTACATATACATATATAAGAATACAGTCAAATATTTTCAATAAGTAATGGTATAGAAAAACAATGAGCTAATATTTTATCCAACCAAAGACCTTTTTGTATAAAAGGGGAAATATACGACACCAGCTTTCTGGCTCCATCAAGTCATAGTACCATCAGGCTCGAAGCATATAACTCACCAGCATGCTGGTACAATATTCATTTCTTTACAAATGAGGTCGAGGAAAGACCGAAATGATTAGAGCCGAAATTTTATAACTTTTCTACCATTTTGTTAAACATTCTTTTTATTTTTTTTTAATTCACCACTGCAATATCGTGAACTCAATCTTCCACCAACACGGCTTTGACTCATATAGTGCAAGAAATTTCCGCCAAATTAGAAAATAGAGCTAATTTCACCACTCAAGACAGCAGCATGCTGGTGCAATCATAAAATTTTCAAATAGTTTTTGAAGTCGCACCAGCAGGTGGTACAATCACACCACAAGAACATACACGGTCAATCGACTTGATGGGCCATTTAACAAATTAAGCATATTAAGGGCCGTAAACTTATTTATTTTAAACCATAGTTAAATCGTTAATAGATAAGTTGGGAAAATTTTCCAATACGGAACCCGGCTTCAAAAAAAAAAATTAGGGGGTTTAGAGCGGCTTTTTGTGATTGTAAATCTGAAACCCCCACCTCCGGAGGCTTATAGTTTTTAAGAAAATTGAATTTTAAGTTGCAATAAATGTCAACTTCAACCTCACTTGTTGCTTTGCAAACCAATTGAACTAAAATGTCGGTGCTGCCACACAACAAAAAATGCCAAAAAAAGCACTGAAAACGAGAAATAATAAAAACGGACATTGTAATAAATTTTTTTAAATTAAATATCGATGTATTGATAAAAAAAGTGATTCAGTCTAAAATCGAGAGACTTTGTAATAAAAATGTTAACTTAGTTATTTATCGAAGTATTGATTTTTATGGGAAAAGCGCCGCGGGCGAAAATTTCTAATAAAACATCGTGCAATTTTTTATTAAAAATTTTCATTATTTATCGAAGTGTTGATTTTTATGCAAAAAGCGCCGCGGGCGAAAATTTGTAATAAAACATCGCGCAATTTTTTATTAAAAATTTTCATTATTTATCGAAGTATTGATTTTTATGGGAAAAGCGCCGCGGGCAAAAATTTGTAATAAAACATCGCGCAATTTTTTATTAAAAATTTTCATTATTTATCGAAGTATTGATTTTTATGAGAAAAGCGCCGCGGGCGAAAATTTGTAATAAAACATCGCGCGACTTTTTATTAAAAATTTTCATTTTTTATCAAATTATCGGTTTACGTTTTCTACAACTACAATAACACCAGTAAATATTATTTCTCCCCGAAAAAAATTATACCGTTATGATCAGGAGTAAGACCCCTATCGATGCTAATATTATTATCTTTAATAAGAGCAATGTACGTATTGTACACTTATACCCCGTAATTATACGCGCTTATTTGTGGTGTAGTTTTTTTAACGTATGGTAGCATACATTTTGTGTTACTGTCAGCTAGGGTTGCCAGATTTTGAAACGGGGAAAGGAGTACATTTATATTTTCGATAGCAAAAAAGCAGGACATGAGATAAAAAAGGAGTACAATTTTTTTTTTAATTTTTTGTGCAATTTATTGTTAGGTACAAACAAACAAAGATGTCTTAGAAATCTTTTTCAAAGCAACAATAAATGTGAAAAATAAATAACTATATGGGTTGGCTTTCCAATAGGGACGGTGGTTAAAGAGATGGTCATCGAAGGGGGAGTGGACGTGGCATCTTTTCCGAACTTTTTGGAGAGGGCATGAACCGCCACTGATAAACATGTTACTCCCGACCACCTAGAGCCCCTATGGGTCCCCAGGGACCTCTTAGAAAAATTGCCAAAGTCACAATTTTCACTTGCGTCCACAGTATTTTTGCGTAGAATTCGGTTCTCAATGACCGCCCTTATAGGAAAGTCTCCCCAACTAATAAACTAAAAACTACAAAAGAATTCCAGACTCTTCCTGAATGTATGGTAAGTTTTTTTTAAATTTAAGCCTTATAATTAATTTAATATTTTTCTGATTTTTATACCCGAGCGCCCTGCCCCTAAGACCATGCTTACACCTTTTCACTATCACACTTAACTTTGCTTACTAATACACAATATGAATGGCAAAGTACAGCGCGTACAATAATAACTGTCGCACAGGTTTTTTGAATAATAAAAGGTTTCTTTATAGATTTTGTGTTTTTTTGTTAACCTTGTAAATATTTTACTTTAATTTTATTAATTGGTTTTAAAATTTTAATCCTGATTTGCATTTGCCAGCTTTGGGAGATAAGTACATGCGGCACGAACATCTTTTTCAGGTTTATTTTTTCTTAGATTTTGTATAAAAAAAAAGAAAAAAAAACCTGTATAGGTTTGGTCGAATGAATGCCCTCCTAGTCACCAGTTTCGAGTCTTTTCGCCTGCTGAGTATGAGGCCTTATGTTGGACAAAAGACGAGTATAAAGGACCCAAATGGGGGAAATTAGCCCATGGTTACAGAAGATATGTAATAAAGTAACCGACGAAGACTTGCGCTTTTCTCCCAAAGTGTTTACCGCCGGTAAACCCAAATGAAGGTTAAGATTTAAAAACAAATTAATAAAATTTAAGTAAAATCTGTGGATAATTAACAATAAACTACTTTTTCGCAAAATCTATAAAAACCCCTTTTATTTTTCAAAAAAAAAAAACTGTGCAACAGATATTATATGATAAAATATTAATAGCTGGAAAAAGGAGTACAAAAGATGTAATGTGGAACGATTTTCCGTCATCCCTTGTCAAATTTGGTTTGGAAACAAACCGGATTCGGCGTTGTGCCATCTTCAGTGTCATTTTTCGTTCGTTTCGAGAAACCGGTTTGTCTCCAAACCAAATTTGACAAGGGATGACGGAAAATCGTTCCACATTACATCACACCTACCCTGTCGGAAACACCAACAACGAAAATGAGAGTACAAAAGAAGTACAAAGCTAATAAAGGAGTACATTTCCAGATATTTTTTTTTTGGGAGTACAAGGGAGTACATTGCAATAAAAAGGAGTACGTTTACTCCCAAAAGTAGTACGTCTGTCAACCCTACTGTCAGCCATTGTTATTTCTGCTTGTTTGTGAAATGTGTTAAAGTTTGTGAAGACATTTATAAACGCGTTTTACTTAATTAACTAATTAATAATTGTATATTAAAGTATTACAAACGCATGCGAACCTTTTAAGGATAGTATATTTGTATAAATAAAAGTGAGAA
Source organism: Rhagoletis pomonella (assembly GCF_013731165.1). Lineage (NCBI taxonomy): Eukaryota > Metazoa > Arthropoda > Insecta > Diptera > Tephritidae > Rhagoletis > Rhagoletis pomonella. Next base: position 3,567 of record NW_023461083.1, on the reverse strand, counting down.
GTGTAGTTTTATAATAAAATATAGTGATAGTAGGGGGGATATTTTAACAACAAATAACTTAAAGGAATTTGAAAAAAACTTTCATTTGCTTTTCGAACACGTACAATAAGTATGCACCAATCAAAGTACCGCGATACAGCAGTCGCCAAAAGAATCGCTTTGATGTAAAAACCGGAGACGCCGAGGCATACTATCGCATTGCTTTTTACATTCCCTTCCTTGATACATATATTGCTAATTTGAAAAGCCGGTTCCTAAACCATAAATCAGTTTTAAATAATTTTAGTGTTTTGTTTCCAAAGTATGATTTTTACAAAAAAAAAAAACTGAAGAATTGTTTGCTTTCTATGAAAAAGTAATCGACGCGACGGCTCGAAACAAAGCTTTCTTCCGGAGGTAAAAATGTGGAAAAAACAAGTTTCACACGAACATTTTCGAAATGCTCTCGAGGCATTACAAGTAGCTAATACAACGTCTTTTGGGAATGTTTTTAAGATCTTACGTATATTGGCACTTTTGTCCGTTTCAATAGCCACACCACAACGAACATGTCAAGAAAGGCTCAACGGTCTAGCATCTATGAATATTCACAAAGATATAAATTTTTCAGTTGACGAAGTTCTAGGAGAATTTTTCAAAAAAACCACGAAAAATTTGAAAATTCTTCGTTTCGTTGATTTATAAGTAAAAAGAAAAATTTAATGTGTTTAAAATTATCAAAATGTTTTATAAATAAAGCGAAAAATTGAATATATGATTTTAAAAATTCATGTTTTGAAACTTTATTACGCATATTTTCTTCTAAAGAGCCTTTTTTCTAGACCCATATTAGTGAAATATTATTCTTTGACTTGAGGGGGGGTTTTAACCCATTCATAATTTTGCTTTGAATAAAAATGTACTGAAAAGTATTGATTTTTTTAGCATGAAAAAGTCTAATGTACTGATTTCGCGCATAAAAAATCTGGCAACCCTATTTGCACTTCGCTTCTAGACTTAATTGGTTGCTTTGTCAAATATGTGTAGAAAATTGGCATTAAATATCTTATTATCATGATAATATATACCTTGTTTATACCAACACATAAAGCGCTTTAACCCACTTCGCCGTGATTCAAATCGTATGCATAAACCAAATTTCAATACGCTCAGAAATTCAAAAGTGTATTGACTCGAATTTGTTTTCCAATCGGTTTTTTAATTCTGACATCGGTTAGAAAACATGTAAAGACGCATCATTCATTTGACGCGAAGTGAAAAGCTGGCTTTCTTTATACATCCCCTTTTAAATTTGAATTATTATTATTATAAATTCGAATTATTGTTCGCTTCCTTTTCGGTCAACCGCGCAAGTTAGTTATTAAAGAAATGTCGTATAAAAACAGCAGATTTGGTTTGCTTTTGAATACGGCTTCATCGAGTGCGCAATAAAGACCGAGGTATAAATACTTGAAAGAAATATGTGTTGAGTCGAATCAGCTTTTTGTTAATGCGGTTCTTGCGTAGGTATAAACAAGGTAATAATCTAACCTTTCCATTTTAGGTTCATTTGGGCGCCAAACATGTACGATTTAGGCATGTTACTTGAAAATTAATTGATTTAAGTATATAGTTATCGGTTAAAGCAACTACGTTGCCACATCATTGGAATGTTACGATTATCCTTGCTTAGTTCACTGGATTGTTAAATAAATGCTCAATAAAGCTAAATTACATTAAATTATTGTAAAAAGATTATAAATTGCAAAATATGAATTTGGCGAAAAAAATTGGAGCCAAAAAAGAGCTAACTCAATAAAAAAAAGCTAGAAGCTAAAACCGAAATTTTGGGGCTAAATGACAAAAATAAGAGCTAAATCTAGCTCCAAAAGCATCAAAATGGCAGCATTTCTGGCTAGTATATTTCAGCACGCATGGGTAAGGATTGAGCCAAGAGCTTGTGTGAGCAAATCCAATTTTTGCCAGCAAACGTCAGTTACGCGGTTTTGCAGAATGACGATACGCGGTTTTGTACTTTAAACGACGATATGCATATTTTCTGCATCGTGGTATTTATTGACACAAGTGTCTTTTAATTATTATTTTACTATATTATACATATATCAATATATTTTATTATTAAAACAAATATTCATTATCACTATTGAAATGATCGCCGTGCTTTTGTCGGTGCTCGTGTATATGACCATGCTGACGATTGAGTTCTTCAAGGTGATAACCTGCTGTTGCCAAATCCCCGCTGCCGGTCTAAAAACCAATCAGCCGACGGATGACAAATTTTCGGGCGAAACTCAGGATAGGGCAGATTATAAAATATTTTAAGCATATATGTATTCGATTTTACCCTATGATTGCGATAGTGTTGAAGCGGTTTCTGCAACTCTCCCGCTTAATTGGTTAGCTCCATATATTCGTGCGAAAGTCGTAACATTTCCTCATACTACGTAATTTTTCCTCCATTTCAGTATAGTTTGCGCGCATTTCGCGATTGGCATGCTCTTCCGCGTCCAATTTGTTCACTAAATCTGCAACATCGGGAGCACATTGCTGCATTACATTTAATATTTAATTTAAATTACGATATGGATAAGGTACTTTACCCAAATCATAAAAACAAACTTTCCTTCATTTACGTTGGTTAATATGGTCACCGTATGCGACACGTTGTTCAAACTCCATTTCGTCGTAATCGTTGAAGTGAGCGAACATCACGGCATACGGATCTACTTCTTCCCAGCAAACATTAAGAGCCGCAAATTGGTCATAGTGTACTTTTATTGTCCTCACTTACGGCTCATTATGGAGTCACATGTAAGGGGTTTTTGGCGAATATACTACCACCATTTATTCCAATAAACAATCAGCAAAAGTTTCGGATTGGCTTTCCTTATAACGTCGGGATGGGTGGGCCGAAATTTATGTTTATCACTTGCACATGTTTTTTTTTATTATTTAATAATGTCGAAATATCCACAATTGCGGGTTATAAATCTATATGGCCCCTTTTATTTCACTTATAAGGGTTGGCCAAAATTATTATTTATCACATGTACACGTAGCACATGGATTACATTTGACAAAAGAAGAGTGGCATTCGCCCCTTTTCTCCAGCAACATGGAAAGGAGAATTCTACTTAGTATCGGCAACAAGGAAATGCTCAAGTGAGTGCCTTTAGTGCCTTGTTTTGGTCTTCAAAAACAGGGCTCCCTAGGGACCTATAAGGGCGGTTTATGCCCTCTCTAAAATGGGGTGTGGGAGGTGCCACACCCCTACAGTAATGGAATGTTTCCCCAAAGCTTCTGTCCCACATATATGTATGTGTTCGTTTCTTTAGTAAATATGCATTTACATTAAAGTACTAATAAAAAATTAAAACTATTAGAATTTGTTATTTTAATGATTTATTCTTATACATACATAAGTCGTTTACACGGTTTTGCGTGGGCTCCTATATTAAGGATTTCTTGCTTTTCTTTTTTGCATAGTCTTTAATAAAGTTATAATGCGAAATCATTTTAAAAAATTATATTAAGTGACATATTTGTGAATCCAAATGTTTTCTGGGT
>NW_023461082.1:0-29040 GCF_013731165.1 Rhagoletis pomonella | reverse complement strand
TAATGCTTTTCATACATTTTCCAGTAAAAAAATAAACCTACCCCACCGTCCTCAAAACGATAATTTGTTAGTATTTGCTGGCTGAGACTACTCAACACTAGTAGTGAATTATGAAGCGTATAGTTACAACGATTTAATCTTAATCTTGAAATTTAGTGATTGTTTTATAGCGCTGCCTATTGCTTATCAAAACTGAGTAAATCCCTCTTCTATTATTGATTAGAAGAATGTAAAATAAATCAACATTGTTGGATTAATGGCTTAATAACATTTTATTTTTTACAAAAAATTATAGTGACAACCAATATAACTCGTCTTCAAAGTTTAGTCAATAGTTTCTTTCTTCTTTGATGTACTTTTGCTCATAGATACATACTTTACACTCCTTTGTGGAAGCCTTTCTCTTCCAGTGTGTAACGAAATTGAGCAAACAGAACTGAATTTATGGATTTTCAAATATACATACATATATCTATGCTGTTAGAAAGCCATGGTACAATCAAATTTTCATGTTTCGGCAGTGCTGATGTTATAATTAGGGCAACCCAAAATATGCCCCTAAAACAAATTTTAAGCGTCTAAAATATGCCAATAAATTCTAAATATATTCTCCACAAAATGCTTTTAAAATCATTATAAGCCATAAAATATGCTTTTAAATTTCGTTATGTGCATGCCCAAAAATACCTTTAACTTTATTTGCAGCACCGAAAATGTTCTAAATATCATAAAAGTGTATATACAGAAATATTTATGTTTAATAGTTCATATTTATTCAATTTGTTTTTAAAACATACTATGTATGAAAGTACATGAAATCTAATTCACAAATTGTTTCACATAGGAATTCATACTATGCATGTTTGTAGATACATATGTACCCTGCAGCGGAAAGTACTAGTCGGGAGTTTTGGAGTCGAATACCGGTACCTCGCAAATCTACCACCAATACTTCCTGCTGTCGCATTTAACATGGAGTTGTCCTAGGAGGTGACAATTGCCTCCCTCTACGTAACTTTGGCCTGGTACTTGTAGTAGTAACACGTAACCGGTAACCGAACCACGTTTTGTACCTCGCTGCGTAACCTGGTACTAGTAATAATAAAGGTTTCCATAACAAAATGCAGTGACTTGCGTTTGATGAAATCTTTGTTAATTGCTTGCCAATCGAAATTATAACGGCGCGTCATGGCGGGTCAGCGTCAGGACAACTCATCTGTCAAGAGCGAAACATCTTTCTCACACATAAAAAACTTAATATAAAAACGATGTGAACGGGCACTTTGATATTTATTTCATTTTCGACACAATGTTACTATATTGTTATTATTTCAGAAATTTTTATTATTAGTTCTAAACCTCAAAACGCAGCACAAAGTATCAGAAAATATGCATTTACTGCAAAATATGCTGAAATATGCATTTATTGCAAAATATGCTAAAATATGCCATAAGAAATATATCTCAAACTTTATATTTTTTGGAAAAATGTTTAAGCATTTCATCAGCGTGTTGCTTACGTGCCTGACAAAAAACATGCCCGAACATATTTTGGGTTGCCCTAGTTATAATTATGACATGATGGTACCTCATGACCCGTTATTAAGGTTCGCAGCTTATTTGCTATATTTTGTTACATTATTAATCGCGTCCAGCTTGGTGGATGCGAAAAAATAGTCCAGTTTTAAATCACATAAAATACCAACTATTAATAAACTATTAGTATTTGTTAACATATGCAAGTTCAGTTTAATTAAAAATATTCAAACAACCTACATATCGCACACCGTCTTCGAAAGAGGTACTTAAGCGGGTTTCACTGTAGTTATAAGCACTCGAAGAGTTGTACTTATTTTTCCTTAACAAAAGGTACGCAAAAGGCTGCCGTTACAAAAGGGGTTTGCCATCGTCGTCTGCTAACATAAGATAGTGTTATCATTTACTATTCCCAATAATTCTATATTAGGAATTTTCTGGCACAATTTTTACAGGAGCTTCTATTCGGTCTTAAATATAGAAAGCACATAAGCAAATTATGTAACCAAGTCTTAAACTTTCAGTTAACCACATGTTTGTTAAAAGAGATAAAATAAGAAATTGATAAAACAACAATACAACCCTCTGCAAGAAAAAATTTTGTGTTTACATTGGAGTGCAGAAGTGCCTGTCATTCTTTATCTTATTTTTTGTAAAACTTTACTCTTTTACTCAGAAAGAAATGACTCTTATACAAAAGTAAGAAACCAGTTTGAAGTTAAACTTTTTTCGTTATAACCTTTTTCCAGCAAAGGAAGGAAGGAAATGTTTGGTGTTTAAAAACGCCGCCCTATGGAGGGAAATATGCATACAAATTGGTCATCATTTAGTCTAACATAATAATGGTAAAAGATATTTTAAGATCTCAAACATTTTAAATCTATTTTCAGAGATACTAGTCGAGAGATCTAGGTTGAATTTAAGCCAGGAAGGTTCTATAGCCTTTTGATTGTTTGCTAGAGCTTTTAAATATTGCCAAAAACCGCGATTTTTTAACAATTTGACCTCTTTTTTTATCTGAAGCTGATGGAAACTTTATGCTTACGGATTCGTAATCACCAAAAAAAGTCTATCCAAAACAGCGTCAACGTTTGCCGTACCAAAATTTTTTTTATATTTTTGTTGGGCTTTGTTACCCATTTAAAAATGAGCAAAAATTCAGATTTCCGTCTTTTCTACAGAAATTTCTCCTTATGTGGTCTACAATCTAGAGCTGGGATACTATCGATAGTAATAAAAATTTTAAGTCATTGGGATTTTTAGCAACTATAAGCTTACACTGAGTTATAGTAAAATTTAATAAGCTATAAAACTGCTTACACAAAATTTTTATATAAATTCGAATTATAAAGCTTGAATTTTTAATTATTTTGTAGCTTTTTATGTTATATAGAACTTAAAAAAAAATTGTTAGACACTAAATAAACAAAAAAATAATCAAAAATGCTAAAAAATGTTGTGGTGCTATTATTTTGAGCAGCACTATATTCGTTTTCTTATAATATTGTAAAATGTTAATAATTTCCCTTGTCCGGATTTTGATATGCGCCTCCGTATTTGATCTCAGTTGAACTTTTATAAGAATGAGTTGTCAATTTAAACGAGTATCTTTTGTTTTGTTTGATTTGTAGTATTATAAATTTATTTTTATAGCCAATTTTACTTCTTTGCACTTCAAAAGGAACAAACACAATCCGAATTTAATTTTTCCATATAAAAAATAAATTCCGATTTTGCCTGTCGCTATTCAAGGGGATGCAAGGGTATGTATTAGGGCGGGTCAATTTGTATGGATTGTTTTTTTTTAACATTGTTCCTAGCATATTCGGATTCTTCATAAAATTCTAAGAAAAAAATTCCTTCAGACCATAGCTCAAAACTCAATTTCGAGCCTGCGCATTTTTTAAAAGAAGATATCTTATACTATGTCTCCATTGAGAGATTTATCCATTAAGATTTAATAAATACAGTTGCTAAATCACAACCGTCTCCATTACCATTACGAGATGTGTTTGACGTTTACATTTTTAAATATTTGACGTTTGCTTATGTATGATTTTACAAATACAGTTGCGGACATTCATATACAGACAGATAAAAGGAAGGTACCAAGCGGAATTTCATTATATGAATTCTGAATATTATTGGCTTCTTATTCGTGGTAAATATGTATGTATAATATATAGTTTGGAAAGTGTAAAGAATGGTACCATATTCCGAATCATTTTCCCGAATTTAAGAAAAATTATCAAAACGGTAAAAACATTTGCGGAAAGAAAAATTTTTGTAGAACTCTCTTATTCATAGGAGGGAACCGAAAATCCATTCGTGGGCCTTTGGCATATCATGAATACGAACTGAGTTCTAGAGGATGTTCGGTGCAATGTTATCGAAGCAGAACCACTACCGAAATTTATAAATTTTTTGTCGCAGCGCGTAAATGACTTATAGAAAGCGGAGAAGACTCTGCATGATATTACTATAAAACATTTCTTCTAAATTTTTAGTTTTTAAAATAATATTTTCTTAATTTATTACAACCAAAGTTATGTAAATAGTTATTACTAATTTTCCTCCCAAACTAACAAAAAAATATAAAAATCCCTAAAAATACGAAAATACATGTTTTTATGATAGGCTAGATTTCAATGTCCTCAACTGTATATTGAAAACACAAATGTCATTTGACTTATGGAATGTGAATTTGTGGTTGCCACATCCAACAAATTGTACTTATTGATCAATATTATTGAAGATTTGACGAAGATTTAACTTAAATCTACTGCCTTTCGAGATTTAATTTTATATGATAAATCTCAAAAGATTTAACGTCAAATCTCGTCAGAGGGCTAAATCTTCATTAAATCTCACAATGGAGACAAAGTATTATATACAAAAATGAATTGCTGTCCGTTAGCCTCGCTAAGACTCGAAAACGGCTTGACCGATTTTAATATTTTTATTTTTTTGGTTTGTTTTTTTATAATATCCGGATGGTTAAAACGAGAAAAAATAGAGAGTTGCCACCTGTTTAAAAATTGCAGTATAAGTAAATTAATGACATAAATTAGATATTGCAATATGGGTGTCAAAGGAAAGAGGTTATGAAGGCTTACAGACGAAAATATTTTTGATTTTTGAGGGGGGTTGCCACCTGTTTCAATATTTAATTAAATTAAATTGGTAAGATAAATTAAATATTGCAATATGGGTAACAAATTAAAAAGGTTTAAATAAGAAGGCTTACTACTGAAAATATTTTTGAGTCGAGTTGCCACCAATTTCGAAAATATAATTCAATAAAGTTAATAAGATAAAGTATGTATAATAATATAGATGTCAAACGAAAAGTATTTGAAAAATTATTGATTAAGAAATATTTTCTATAGGCCTGTCACCTACCTGAGCGGTAAAAACTAAAAGCCATACTCGCAATTATTATTCAAAGCTTTTGAGGCTCGCATCAATGTAGAATACTGTAACCCCGTCAAGTTAGTGTTAATTGATGGCAAACCAAGTACTCTCATGTTTGGCAAGGATATCACCCCATCGAACAATGCACTTAGCCTCGATATAAAAGAGAACAAAAGCCGAAGTATTAGCCGAAGCAGTCCATACAAATGTTCTACAATTGAACTAACAAAAAAATATGGCCTGTGACTCTTTTATAGAAGCTGGGGACACTGGAATAAATTTTAAACAAAAAACAAAACCGACTTCAATTCTCATATACAAATTTAAGAGTACCGTTATTTTCTTTATGGCCCAATTATCGGACCTACATTCAGTTAGTAGGAGACTGCCTCTGAGGAACCACCTTTCCTTTGAAAAAGAATTGTTATCCGGTAACATACATAAAAAAATATTCCGACGAATTAATAATTTTTTTAATACAAACCTGTGCTTGGGAGTTCATTGATACGAAAAATTAATTTCTGATATCTATTTTTTATTTAAAGAACCGCAAGATTGCACTACAAAGCAAATTACATATTTTTTTACTATTGTAACGGGAGAAGTTACTGTATGTATTTTTTTATATGTACAGTGTCGAACAAAAGTTTTGGCACAGTAACTTTTCGCATTACATATATGTTTTATAAGTTTTTAATTTATTTCCGATAATTTTTTATAAAAACATAGTTCATACTATACCAAAACTCAGGAAAATCCAATAAATCTGCATACTAATTTGCAATTTTATGTTCAGATTTTCAAGCAACTTCAAACTTGCACTTTGATAAACTAAAACTGAATGGATTACTAAACTGCATACTTGGAATTCTTCTAAAAAATACTTTGCCTATATTGCGTGAAATTCACTGTGCCAATACTTTTGTTCGTTACTGTAAGTAAATGAAACTTTAACTTTAAAAAACCAAAAAAAAAAAATTACAATATTTCAAAATTATTTTTCGAATCATAAATTTTGTTATGATTAACAATGTATTTATGTTTTTTTTGGTTTTAGATCCTTTTTGCTTTCAAGACGAGGTATCTTTTTTCTACTTTCTATTCTCATAGCCAAAACTCCCTCTCTATTTTTATCAATCAATCAATTTAATACTTTTTTTTCGGCATTTTTCCTAAATACAACTAGAGCCTTATAAAACTTGTATAACACCAAATGTTTATCAAGCTTAGGATTTTGTGTTATCTGGGCAGGCTTATTAATTTAACCAGAGAATATGTTTTCTTTATTCAGTTTACCCAGTTCCCCATTTAAAACTGCTGCCTGTACTGTATCAGCGGTTAAAACTTGTTAAATTTTTATTTAAAATTTTCGGTAAGGATTAAGCGAGTGGATAAAAAATCATTATATATTTTATATTATAAGAACGGCCCATATATACATATGTATATGAAAGAATACACACATGCGACGTCTCTAGCCATTGTGTCTCACCTCTTTAAATTATAGTTATTTTTTTCTTATTGTATTAAAATAATAACGTTCGTAGTAAATATTAATCCATATATTAACTTAGTATATATTAAAGACTAGAAGATGACCCGGTGAACTTCATATCATCTATAATTTATCTGAATTTCACTTTGATCAATTATAACAAATCTTCAAAATGCAATACATTGAGATCACTAATACTGCCTGCTGCTATAGCTGATAAAAGATTCCACACCTATGAGATGTGCCACGCCCCTTTTTACAAACTCAGTTATATACATATATTTTTCCACAAGCACCTACCATAGGTATCTGTGCATTTCAAATTTCGAAGTGAGAGCTGATTAGAAATTTTCCCTATGGGACCTCCCCCTCCCCCCTGGCGAGTTCCAATTTTTTTTACCCTATTATAGGTCCAGGAGTTATGGCAATACTTTGGAAAAATTTTATTCAATTCTGTCGATCCGTTTAGGCTGCAACCTGGCACATACATACATACATACATACTTCCACAAATATATAGTAGATTTGATTTGAAAATAAATAATAAAAAATAGATATCAGAAATGAATTTTCCATATCACAAAACTCCGGAGCACAACTCTTTATTACAAAAAAAAATCCAAACAATTTAGTAAATATTAATCTAATTATGGACTTAGTATTAATTAAAGATATTTTCTTTTAAAATTGCGCAGGCTCGAAATTGATTTTAGGGCTATGGTCCAAAGGGCTTTTCTTCTTAGAATTTTATGTAGAATCCGAATCTGCTATATATATATATAAGTTATATAATTCAGACGCATAAATTAATAAGTTTATTTTATTATTATAAGAAGTTTTTTTTGCTGCACTCAAATTAAAAAAAAAAATATATAATCTCTTTAATTTACAAATTAATTTATAGATTTTATAAATTTTCTAATTATTTAATTTTCAAGCAATTGAGCGTTTCAATTCAATACCTTTCACCACGATAGTACTATCGATACTATCGATGTTTTCAACTATCGTTTCGAAAACTATCGAGTGGCGGTACTATCGATAGTATTCCAGCTCTACTACAAGCGGGCCCATGCGCAGACTGCGCAGACAGAAATATACAGTAAACTTACCCTCATTGTAGCCACAGATAGGAGCAGACCAGTGATCGGACTTTAAAAAAATTCTGTGTGGTAGAATCTGGAAAAAAACGTGGTGATGTGTGGCAAAAATTGAAAGAATTCTGCAGGGTTTCACCTAAATTGCAAACTTTTTAATTAGACTCTAAAAATTGTTATTTTAGTATAATAAAGTGCAGGATTGAAGTTGCTAAAAATTGCGTTGAATTTTGGCAATTTTTTTCCTTTACAGTCTAAAGCAGTTCCGTCCATATCAAGATATTTTTCGAACATATTCTAAGAAATTTCTGCAACCTTGTGGAGTGCTGTCAGCTTTTCTTTTTATCACATCACGAAGTAGCGAACAAATGTGGCACGTTCCAGAAATAGCTACTTGGGATTTGCCGATTTTGACGATTCTCAAGTAAAAGTAAACAACGCCTCAGAAACTTTATATGCACTTAAATTTGCTAATACTTTCACAAAAACGCTTTTTTTTAACATTTTCGCTATTAATTCTTTTTATAAATCATATATTTTGCAATTTAACACAATAAAACCACGTTTTCTGTCGAAAAATTTATTACTGAGAAAATTTAATATTTTACAGTTTATTTTATCCTCCAATTCGGCTTTGTTTACTTTTACCTTAGAGATGTCATCGTCGCCGGGAATGCAGAATCTTGTATTATATCATTCTTGTTACCATATAGTGTTTAGTATTACACAATTTTTGCTCTTAAAATTAGTAAAATTATGTCGAGCAAAAATAAAACTACGCAAAAACGCGAATATGTGGTAGATTTCAGACCTTGAGTGGTAGATGTGGTAGATGCTCAAAAAAGTGGCAGATCTATCACAATGTGGTAGAAGTCCGATCGCTGAAGCAGACTGTTCTAGTAGTTCGTGGAAATAATAAAATGAGTTATTCTTATAAATCCCTTATTTTTATTATACATATATTACAAAGTGTGAATGAGATTTATAGTGCATCAGAACTTATACTTATTAGGTACATAAAAACATATTACAAACTGACTGATATATGAGTGTCATGAGTTGAGGGAAACATGTTGTTACTTACAATATATCGAGCCCTAACCGCCTAAACAACGTAAGCGACATTTTTTTCAAAATTTTCTTTTTGATGCAGAAATGCATCTAGATGCTCTAGGAATATTTCTGCACCAAAAAGAAAATTTTGAAAAAATGTCGCTTACGTTATTTTGGCGGTTAGGGCTCGATATCTTTGTATGTTTGTTTGAGGTGAAAATATATTCAGAATTACCTTTTTGATTAGATGTTCCTTTAACAGAAACAATAATATCTGAGAATCGTCTTACTCTAGAAAAGGCTACATATAACAAAACAAAACCGCGTATCGTCATTCTGCAAAACCGCGTAAGTGGCATTAGCTGCCAAAAATTGGATTTGCACACACAAGCTCTTGGCTCAATCCTTATCCATTCGTCCTGAAATATACTGGCCAGGTATGCGATTACTTTATAAAAACGAGAACCATTTTGAAATATGAGTGTTTTTACTCTCCAGAAGATAATTTACGTAATTCACATACGCGGTTTTGCATTATCTCGATACGCGGTTTTGCATTTTGTTGATACGCGGTTTTGTACTTTAAACGACGTAATGTATTTACAGGAAAGTTGGCATTTCAAACGAAATATTAAGAATTAAACGTGAATTGTGTAATTTATTTCATCGGTTAAATGAGTTTTATTTGAATATAAAAATGAACATATTGCACAAAACGTATACTTCTATTTCACACGTACATAACCCTGCAGGGAAACCGCGGACTAGTGAATCAAATTTCTAGTTCCGTACTAGGTCTTTATCGCCAAAAAGGAACTAGTCCGATAGGAACTAGATCCCCACCAGTCCAAAATCGGCGAAAAGTGGTACTTTTAAATATCTAATTTTTTTCAGTTTTTTCACTAGAAATCTATATCTAAAGTGACGAATTTAGAAATGGTTCGGAACTAAAGAAAAAGGGATGCAGAACGAACTAGATCTTATTTGTAGAATTTAGAACTAGTTCGGAACTATCGAATGCATCCCTTACTTATTATTTATTACTTATTTACTTTACATAGATATGTGTTCGGCGACTTTTTCGTTCAAATACGCTTCTATTCTGTGCTTCGCAGATGCTTTTTCATAGCTTGGTAATACAAAACTTAAATTTGTGTTAACATTTCAACATCTTAGGACCGTCTGGAATATAAAAAATACCCTGTGGGGAAATCTCTAGTTTAGAACTGGTGCGCTTCTAGTACATTTAGAACCACTAGTAGTTCGCGATAAATCTCTTTTGCATGCAAACAACTGGCGACTTTAACACAGCGATGTCATAGGAATTGGAAATTGTCCAGAACCAGTCCTAAATTCGACATATGGGATCTAGTTCGCTTTGCACCCCATTTTCTATAGTTTCGAACCAGTTGTAAACGAAAAAATTAACAAGATGTTTTCTTTTTTGGTTACCATGGTAGCAATTTTTAATTATTTGCAGAGAAATTAATTTTCAATCTGAAATCAAATTTGTTTGAATGAATGTAAATTAAATTGTGCATTTGAAAACACGTTTACATACCTTTGGCTGTAGCGTAATTTGCAGAGGTGCTGACTGTTATTGGTTATATTCCAGAAGGTCCTAAATGTTAAGATGTTAACACAAATATTAGTTTTGTATTACCAAACTATGAAAAAGCATCTGCGACGTGCAGACTGAAAGCGTATTTGAACGAAAACCCCGCCAAGCAAAAGTCTATTTAAAGTAAACAAGCCCCCCGCTGTATCCCTTTTTCAGTAGTTTCGAACCAGTTCAAAGTTCGCCAGATGAGATCTAGTTCGTTTTGCATCCCTTTTTCTATAGTTTTGAACCAGTTCTAAATTCGTCATTTTAGATTTAGATTTCTAAAACTGTTTTTTAAAAGTACCACATATCGCTGCTTTTGAATTGGTGGCGATCCAGTTACTATCGGACTGGTTCGTTTTTGGCGATAAAGATCTAGTACGGAACTACAAATTTGGTTAACCAGTTCAGGGTTTCCCTACAGGGTAACAGCGAGCGCCTCTGCAAACTCAGCTACAGCTAAAGGTATGTAAACGTACATTTCTTCATTCAAACAAATTTAATTTCAAATTGAAAATACATTTTTTCCGAAATAACTTATCGCGCCACGGATGAACCAAAAAGATTGAAGAATCATGATATTTTTTTCTTTCGTCTGTCGATTTTCGAACTAGTTCGGAACTATAGAATTTAGGTCTAGCTCGGAACTATCGAAAAAGGGATGCAGCGGGGGCAATTGACACTTCCTAAGACATCGCCATATTAAATTCGCCAGTTGCTTGCATACAAAAGAGATTTATCGCGAACCAGTACTGGGTCTAAATGTACTAGAGGCGCACCAGTTCAGAACTAGAGATTTTCCCCACAGGGAAGCTACAATTTTTTTAATTTGAAAAGAAGCAACACGGTGCCACGGCTAAGGGAGCGGTGCGAGAACCGGTGTCAGTTTATCTATTATTGATTGATAGTTTATTAATTATTGAATTATGTGTGCGCCCATCACTGTCGTATACGGTGTATGCGATGCTGCAGTTACAATGGTGCTTCAGTACAAAATACCTTTAGTGTGGCTTAACAATTACAAATTTCTTTACTTCAGAGGTGTTATGACCATTAATATTACCTAATAACCACTCAGGGGACCTCTGGCTTTTCAAATGACACCTCATTAGTGGAATTGCTTACATAGAAAAGTAGAAAAAGGGAGACTAACAAAAAAACACCTTAGAGAAATAATATATAAGATAACACCCCTCGCTCCCCTATTTAGTTATAGTTTTGCAAAATAATTCAGTGAATATCATTATGCATGTGCAGTAGACTGTGCATTATTTTGCAACCTTGTCCTACAAAGCAAGACTCCCCCCCCCAGAAAGGTTCAGTAGGTCATACAAATTTTTAAAATCGGATAACGGAAAGTTGTGCCTCAAAGGCCCTAAAGCTCAGCAAATTCATGGAGTTTTTAACAAAGTGGTCAATATTTTGCCTATAAGTCAGTGGGTAATTTAACACATATATTTTAATGGCACTTCATGGAGTTTTGTCCCCGATGTCAAAAATAGCTACAATATTTTTAAATCTTTTAAAGTTATTGAGGTTTTTTTTGGGAAAAAGGCGTGAGGCCTTTTGAAAAAATCCAACATGACGTCTCAAATATGACATCTAAACTAGCCGTAAATTAGATTTTGCTTTACAAATGTTGTGCCACCGGAGAACCCAACACTAAGAGAGAAAAATTCCCTACAACTTTGGCATTTGAATATGCTACGAATTTTTAACAGAAATTTTTGAAAAATGACGAAAACCGTGGCAATGCAAAAATTTTTCGCACTTTTTTCTAATTATGTACAATAAAAAAATTTGGGAAATTAAATTATCTACAAATTTGTATACAACCGCATTTTACGAAAAATGCAAAATAAGCCATATTGACTTCAGAAAAGGATACTATCGTTTTGTTTGCGATATCGAACTTATTACGCTTCTACCAACAAATTATAAAACAAGTGGTCAAAGGAGGTGCACTTGAGCAAACCCTTATTGATTTACAAAAGTCTAGTGAGGAGATTTATTTGAACTCGCTCTCCAAACAAGTCCGCAGCATTCTACAACGTCCAGCCAGCGCCAATTTAGGTCTTGAACCGCCGCAGCGGGATTTGGTACCACCAGCGAGTGTTGGTCGCCTTTTGAACATGCTCAAAGAGATCCTATCAGTAGCTACCATGGTCGATGGTCGACAAACAGACATTACAAAGATCGTATCTTGTGTTATAGATCCTCTGTTGCAATCAGTACAGGAGTCGGCTTCACATTTACCTACAATCGATATGGCTGTCTATCTTCTAAACTGTCTCTATCATATGCAAAGCTCATTGGCAGTGTACGAATACATGGACGAACGCGTAGAGCGTTTACAAGCACAGTCAGATGCACAAATCGACACGCTAATTTCTGAACAAGCATCTTCTTTGGTGGCCAATCTAAATCTAGGTCCGATCTATACAATACTACAAAACAATCAAACCAAAATTGAGGCGAATTTACTTAAAATATTCATGAATAAAATGGAAGCTTTCTTAGAAATGCCAGAAATGTTACTGCTGCCAGTTGTTAATGTCCAGTGGTCATCGCAACTCTGTGCAAAAGCGAGCTTTCAACGTTATCGTCGCTATATACAAGCAAATATACGAACGTGTTCACGATCCGGCAAACGATTTCGACAATCCAGAGTCTATATTTAGTAAAACGCCGGAGCAGGTCAGCAAGATTTTGGCTGTTTAAATAAGATTTTGTTTTTATATTATTGATATATTTTTTCACCTAAAATGTATGAATTTATGAAGTAAAGCTTGCAATTCGCAAAAACCCAAAAAAATATGAAATCCAAGATGGCTGTTTATCCATAATCTACGTGTCAAATAGAAGTACAGTATATTTTGCTTAGCTGCACATCATTCTTTGCACGAAAAACTTGTGCACGTAACCGAAAAAGGCACTTAAGCGAATTTTCTTTACTACTTCAATGAGGAAGGTATCCGAATCCCTATGAAACCAAATATTGGCGGAGCCCTTACCATGCAGAAATTACTGCAAGCGAAATTTTTACCGATTGCTATCTAATTATCTATATAACTACATAAATAGCCATTTTCGTTGTTCTGCGAGATGAGCAAAATAGGGCCAGGGCAGGTAAACGTAATACTTTCATTGATAATTGATACTAGTCGCACAATTTTTAAGGCAGGTATCGCCAATGTGCAGGTATGTTGAATGCATCGATAGGAGCAGTTTCCTTATAAATTTTAAAAATAATGCCTCTGATGCGCATTTTGAGGTAGGTATCTTAAATGTGCACTTAAGCATAGAGGCAGCAAAGCAAAATATACTGTAAACTGCATCAAAATTTCGCGTCTTCAATTTCTTTTCTTCGTCCCAATTTGATCTAAATTTACTTTGCTAAAATTTAACTTCTGGATACCTAGAAACTGTAGTTTTACGTGGAAAAAACCTCAATAACTTTAACAGTTGGGGAGGTTTAAAAATAGGTTAGCCATATTTGACGTCAGGTGGCAAAACTTCATCGAAGGCCATTAAAATATATTAAATTTCCCACTGACTTATAGGCAATTTTGACCACTTTGTGAAAAATTGCATGCAAATTCTGAACTTTAGGGCCTTACGAGGCAAGTCTTTCAGTTTCCATAAATAAATACAATATGGTGAATACTCTAGACAAAGCAATGATAATCTTTGTTGTTACGAAAGACTTTACATAAAATATGTTTTTTTTTTTTTTATGTATGTTTCCGCATATTTTTGGACGACGTTAAGCGATATAATAATTTTTTTAAATGAAGGATGTTACCTCACAGGCTCCATATTAAGTTGGTTTAAATACGATCATAAAATCATGAAGACATTAACGATAATTTTAAATTTTTATATGAGAATTGAAGTCGGGTTTGCTTTTTGCTTAAAAATTACTTATTCTGTGTATGCAAAATAGTGTACAATGATTTTATATAAAAATGTTCAAAGATAAAATAGTGTATAAGCAGATGCTTTCAGGAAAATGGAATCAAATGGTATTTCTAAGTAAACATGGTACACAATTTTTGTGTATATTAACAGCTATCAATAAAAAGTGTGGCGTATTTAAAATGTAAGTATTGTGAATAAAAAGCGCTCAACTAAAGTTTAAATATGATCGATTGCATTATAAAAATGTCTAGTTCGTTTTTCTCAAAACTATACTTTTTATGTTACACTGCTTCATTATTCCAGCGACGATATATATCCAAAACGTGACACACTGTTTAATATTTTCAAATAAATTCTATCACATCTATGTACATATTTATGTACTTGATTATATTTAAATTTATAATTCGGCCAAGTGCGGTCGAACAAATCTCACCTTCCTTCAGGCGGATATTCCGCGTACAATTCTTAATCGCTTGATTTTAAACTTCGTACTGAACTTCACGCTGCGTTGCTTGTACCGCTACTCACATGCACATTCGTAAATTTAAAGATCATTGACTCGAACAAGTGATATTTTTGTTAGTCACATTGGGTTCCATTGTACAATACTACAAACTTAGGGTTTTATCGTATTCGTGTCGAATTCAGTGCAATTGTGCTCGGTTCTGCCTTCTTACTAACCACTTTAATTACCTTACCTGGCTTATATGTATCGTACAAATATGTGATTTTAGCAAGTCGGTATGTTTTATATACCTGTGGTGAGTATAAAATAATTAGCTTATGAGAGACATTACAGTTAATAAGGTTGTTGGCAAGATATACATGAGCTGCTAAATTCGTTTATTTATTTTCTCTCAATAATATACAATTTTCGTTCTTAAATATGTATGTACATTAGACTGCATCACTCCCCATACAAACCAAAATCGGTACGGAGTTTCCATTGGAATAATAAAATCTATTACATCTTAAGACTTGCACCTAAATATTTCGGAAAAATATTAAGATCTACGTGTGCTGGACTGATTTGAAAAACATCCAAAAATGGAGTTTTTTATGAATAAAAATAGTTTATCAAAGAATTTTTTTTTGAAACAAATGACAAAACAGTTTAAGATTAAAATATTTGCATAAACATAAAAAAAAAGTTTTATGGTGCATTTACATGGTATTAAGCCATATGAACTGTTGATACGCTAAAATAGAGGGACTACATGTTCTAATAAGGATTTGAATGATATCGAGTGGGACGCATATAATACATTTTTTCATATGAAACTGTAAACATACTGTAAACATACTGTTGTGACACTGTTAAGCATATGAAATTATAGCAAGTTGGATTTTCATACATCTTCCCATAAAAAGTTCAACAGATGCAGAGATACCCAGGAGGGGTTTTCCCATTTTAATGCCTTTTTAATATAAAATGCCACCGAAAAGTAGGAAAGCGGTAACTCCGCCATTCACATACATGTTAAAAGTGTGAATTTTAAAAATTAAAAACAATAAAAAAACAAATTCAAAACAAAGAAATTAATTGTACAAGAACTTTTTAAATAGAAGCAACTCACGTATAGTGGACAATAAAAAGACAAGGCTCTATGATAACAAACTTAAATACAAGACATTACAGAACATTTTAATGAGCTTTATATCACATTTCAGTAAAAATAAGCCTATATTTTCCAAGCTGGCAAAGAAATGAAAATCTATATTTTTTGTTGTTTACACAAAGACTTGCCAAATATACATATAATATTAGTTCAAATTGGCCCCATTTAACTTGTTAAATAAAAAAAAGGTTTTTGTAAAACACAATCGTCCACATTGAACATTTCGAGTTTACTTTGACGGTCGATTTCAAATAAATGGCGTGCAGGGTTAGAACTCCGGCAAGCTTAAATCGGAAAATCGTAGTATAAAATAATGTTCCATAGTAGTATTTTTATAGGTCGCTCGTTTACTGGAGAACGTCATAATCCAAAGAGACATTTTTTTCAGTTAAGTATGCAAAAATGGGTGCCGATCCTTATTTTATATTCACCGAAAAATGCGTTACGCTATCGTCCAATTGTTTCCCTGGAAAAACAATGCGTTACGCTATCGTCCAATTGTTTCCCTGGAAATTTACCCTATAAACCTCTCTCTTTAGCCAAAGTAAGGAACCAAATGGATTTTTAATGACAGAGTTATCATCTAATATTTTAAGCAAGTGTTGCATATATTAGCAAAAGAGAGGATAAAACTATCTTTAAAATACCATTTCAACTATTATTATCGTGAAAAAATTACGAAATTAATGCCATTTTCCAGAAAGAACACCTTTAAGAGGCATATTTTTATTTAGATATAGTATGTGCTACATAAAAATACAAATTAGTCTAATATTATTTATATTATACCTTACAAATCACCTGAATTCATCAATTCATGTTTGCATTAAAAATAAAAACAATTTTATTTTATGTTTTTCGTTTTTTAGTTTAGCTACTGCAAAAGGCGTACTTTATTATTTTGGAATTAACATAAAAATACAAATTAGTCTAATATTATTTATATTATACCTTACAAATCACCTGAATTCATCAATTCATGTTTGCATTAAAAAGAAAAACAATTTTATTTTATGTTTTTCGTTTTTTAGTTTAGCTACTGCAAAAGGCGTACTTTATTATTTTGGAATTAAAAACGTAGCAGATCGTAGGTAAAGCGGAGTAGCGTAGTAAGTTTAAAATTTTCTCTGAAACCGTAGTAAATCTACTACGACCGTAGTGAAACTCTAACCCTCTTGGCGTGTCAAATGAAAGCTTTTGGCTCATTCTGATTGGCTGAAGCAGAAAGCTTTCTGATACAACTCTGCGCTGAACTGGTTTTCCAACGAGTTAAATGATTTAACTGGTTCAATTTTACAACAACAATTGCATGCGATTTAACTTGTTTATGAACATGTTTTGTTCATTTAACTGGTTCAAGCCCATTTAACATGTTTAACTCGTCAATTTGAACATAGTATAAGTCAAAATTATAGAAGGCATGTATACTTCTCCTTTTCATTTTTTCATACAGTTTATGCTTCTTTCTGGCTTTTACAAAATGCAGGGATACCGCACTTATTTCGGTACAATATGATCGTAATGTATTTTCAATTCGAAATCAAACAAAAACATCCCACGAAAATGTTTGCGATTTTAGAACCATTAGTGAATATTTGCTAACTACTGCAAATAATAGAGTGCCATATCTTACAAAGTTCAGAGAATTAACGAAACAAACAAGCATTTTATGGCTTCATGTTTCCTTCAAACCCCATTGCTATTTTTTTTAACTTTTCCTTTTGTTTAGCGCTGTAACCTATTAAGTTATATCTTTTAATTTATACATGTGAACTATTTTCAATGAGCATTTTTTCATTTGCTCCAGAATTTTGGGTACATTTTCTTATGTACCTCTCATTCTTTTTTATATTACATATACACTCCGAAGTTCGGGATAGTATTTTGAATATACCAGCAATATATATAAAGGAGGGGCGGCTGCTGTAGAGCTTTACGCAGAGCCTGAGTTCAAGCCCAGTTTTTTCTAATAATTGTTGCCCCTCTTTCGTAATAGTAAACCTCCGAGTGTATTCTGTCATGGACACAACTTCTCATTAAAATACAATTGCCGTTCGGAGTCGGCGTAAAACTGTCCTTTACTTTGTGTGACAAAATCACGCACGCCTCATATCGGAGGAGAAGCTAGGCCAAATACTAACATATTGTTCAAACGCCAATATGTATATCGTCGTTTAAAGTACAAAAGCGCGTATCGTACTTCTGTCAAACCTCGGAACTGAAATTTGTGCCAAAAAAGATATTTGGTCACCGGAAGCTCCTGACATCAAGCCGTTAGCCATTTATAATAAAATATCGATACTTAGATAAAAGGAGAGAAGATTATTAAGTTTAAAAGAGAGAACCGTTTTTAATTAGGACAAGTTTCATTCTCTCCTATAAAATTTAGGCAACCTCACACACGGTTTTGTACTTTAAACGACATATGTAGAAGTATTGCATACATATTTTGGTGCCTTTTCAAGTATAAAATCCACTGAGAAACGGAAGAAAACGGCATCCCTATGATTTCAACATATGCCAAATGTTCCGTACACAAGCAATTCTGAACAAAAAATTGTTTTTCCACAAAGATGTTTAAATGGAGCATTACAAATATGGAAAAATAGCAATCCACAAGGCTTTATTGGCAGTAGGTCCTTTTTAAAGCCCATTAAACAAAAAAATAAGCTTCTAGTTTCGAAGCTTGCACAAAATAAAATTTTTTTATTTGTTGTTTACAAAAAAAATATTGTCAAGTATACAAGTCAAAATTGTTTAATATATATCGCTTTAATTCATTTCTTCATAGAGTTGGTGCTTCTTTTATAGGAAAATTCATACGGCTTATGAACAGATTCATACCATGTAAATGCACCATTACGGAATCGTAATAATGAGATTTTTTATGCTGCTTTCTTAACTTTTCCAAAAATTGGTATAAGAAAAACTTAAATAACTGGACCAAAACTATTCCGATTTAGACTTGTGAGATATCAATGGAAAGATATTTTCTCACCCTTTTTATTCCTTTGCAAATAAACTCATTCAAAGTATGAAACAAAAAGGTGGGAATGACACTCGTTCCAAGTTGGGTTGGTATTTGAAAAAAAAAAGGGACGTGAATGTATGAATTCATGGAAGTACCCTACAGGCATATACATATGTAATACTCGTATATTGGCAGTAAGAGCTACTACCGTCCGAAAACATTACAGTACAGATATATTCAATAAACACGTATGAAAGAAAAGGAACACTTACGTTTATAAATAAACACCCTGCAGTGAAACCCCAAACTAGTCAGGAAAAATACTAGTTTACAACTAGAATTTCCTTACTGAAACCGAACTAGTTCGAAAATTACCAGGCTTGTCCCAAGTACAAAGCGATTTATTCATGCTTGACTTCGACAGTTTAATACGATAAAGTACACAAAATATTATAACTTTTATTTGGGTATATTTTAAACCATTAAAACAAGTACATATTCAATTATGCCAGACCTGTTAAATAATGATTAATAATCATAATGATTATTAATTAAAGCATGTTTTTTTGGATAACCTTTAAATACCAATATGAGCACATTTTTAATGATTAATAATTAATTAAAAATTGTCAATTAATTCATTAATTTTAATTACATGATTATTTTGTTATTTTTGATCATTTCAAATTATTTTTTACTTTTTGAAGTGAAACTTCTTTAGCGGCGGTAGGTTGGCTGGGAGTAAATTGGCAAATTCAACGGAAATTGCATACGAAAATGATGCAACGGAAATGGTTGGGGCTGAAACAAGTGCTTTTTGAGTGTATGGTATTAATTTAACAAAAATTTGCTAATAAAAGGTTAAAGAATAACACTTAGAAAAGCCAATACAAGAACGAAAGTAAAGGTAACTACGTACATAGATACAGAAAAGGATAAAGGCAAAGGTAAAAATAAAAACAAAAATATTGATGCTTAAAGATAAAGGCAAAAATGAAGTCCAATGTAAATTTAAACACTTTTCTTATATATACATATATAAAGGCAAAGGTGAAGGGGAATATGTATGTAGATGAAGAAAATGATAAACATAAAAGTAAAGGCAAAGAGGAGGTTGAGTTTACCGATAAAAGTAAAGATGAAGACAGGGGAAGAAAGATTAAAATAAAGATAATTAAAGAGGAAAGGATATAGAGAGACACAGAGACTCAATCTGGGAACTATTTTGGGATTTTAGAGATTTTCGGGATCCTCGGGACTTATCGATAAAATAATCGGTATTTTTATCAACTTTGTTATCGATATTTTTATCGATTTTTTTTCGAAATTTTAATCGATATTGTTATCAATTTTGTTATCGATACTTTCGGAACTCATCGAAATAATAATCGATATTTTTATCAATTTTGTAATCGATGTTTTTAACTATTTTGTCAGCGATATTTTTTATCTATTTTGTTATCGATATTTATCGGTCTTATTATCGATATTTATGGATTTTGTTATCGATATTTATCGAATTTGTATAGATATTTATCTATTTTATTATCGAAATTCATCAATTTTGTTATCGATATTTATCAATATTTATCGATTTTGTTTTCGATATTTATCGATTTTGTTATGAATATTTTTATCGATTTTGATATCGCTATTTATTGATTTTGTTATGGACATTTTTATGGATTTTGTTATTGATATTTTTCTCGTTTTTGTTATGAATATTTTTATCGATATTGGTATCGATTTTGCTATGGATATTTTTATCGATAATTTTATCGAAGTGCTAATAGATTTTGCTACCAATATTATTATTGATTTTGCTACCGAAATTTTTATCGAATTTTTAATCGATTTTGTTTTCGATATTTTTATCGGTTTTGTTATCGATATTTAACCCATTTACTCCCAAACAAAAACGGTTGAAATTTTATTATATTTAATTTTATTAATGTGATAATATAAGCCAGTGGTCGGCGCTTCATACAGCGTTGCCGTTTTTCTTAAATTTAAGCAAAATTGCTTAAGTTTTTCCTGCCTGTTAAAATGTTAAACTTTTCTTCGTTTTGCTAAATATTTTTTTAAATAGTCAAAAAGGATAATTTTCCTCAAAAATTCATAGCCAGAAAGGTTACTATTTGAATAAATTTTTCAAATTTATTTTAGGAAGACTGTCATCCAGATCCCACATAAAGTTCCAGCAAATGTTGCTCTACGCAATTCCCGATCTGCGGTCGTCGCATTTTCAAACCTCCGAGTGTACTTCTGCCATGAAATCGCTTCTCATAACATGATGCCAACAATTTCAAGGAATAAGCAGCAGTCCTGCCAATTGTTTGGCATATTTAAACAAAGTTGATCTGAAACCCAACGAAAGCTAAATGGCATTTAAACAACAATCCACAATTAAACTTAAGTGCCGTTTAAATATTCATTTGAAATTAGCCCTTAGACTATAACATTCTTACTTTTGACGACAAAACTCAGCCTTACTGACTTACTCTTTATTCCTATAACCAATTTACCAAGGTCAGGAAGAAACAAACAGTAACTCTAGGCATTTTTCGTTTTAATAAGATCCGATAAATAAGTTGCTTAATTTTAACGGGATTTGTTGAACTTTTCGAAAGATTTTGTTAAACTTTATTTTTCGGGCGCGGCAATACTGGCTTCATACCACAATTGTGGAAGATCAACCCAATAAACACTAAAAAAATATTTCTCCAACCTTGGAGAAATTCATAATTCTCAAGTTGATATCCAACATCATTCTCCAACTCATCTCTAACCGACGCGCAGATATGTAAAAAGTGATAGAGAAACGAATATTTAATTATCAAGTGAACAACTAAAGCTATATAAAGAGGAAAATTTCCAACAAAAAGTAAATAATCTTCAAAATATCGTAAAATAATCTTGAAAGAAAATAAAACAACAAGTGAAGTGGCAAAATTACTGTCAGACTGTGTACTGTGAAGTGAATTATTGTAATACGATTTTGCTTAACTACTTAATACAAAAGGATTAATAAAATGAAAAATTAATATTTAAATTCACTACTATTTCAATTTCAGTATTTCAATGATATGTTTGAGACCGATTGGAGAATTACATAGGACTTCAAGTTGAGAACTAGCATTTTCTCAACTTGAGAAACAGTCCTTTTTTCATACAAAGAAAAATGCCCTTTTTGTTGAGAACGCTATGATCCTCCACTTGAGGTACCGTTGAGAAACAACGTTGGAGATTTGAGAAATACCTTAGTTCGCAACTTAACCCCAAGTTGAGCTAAAACCTAAATGTTTATTGGGAACTCACACGTATTCTTACCAGTGTTGCCGCGAATCATTTTTAGTGGTAGCCAAATTCCTTTAAAAAAAGGGCTAAAAAGAGCTAAAAAAAGTCCTTGTGGCTAAAAATGGTAGCTAATTTTTTTTACTTACATATACATATATAAGAATACAGTCAAATATTTTCAATAAGTAATGGTATAGAAAAACAATGAGCTAATATTTTATCCAACCAAAGACCTTTTTGTATAAAAGGGGAAATATACGACACCAGCTTTCTGGCTCCATCAAGTCATAGTACCATCAGGCTCGAAGCATATAACTCACCAGCATGCTGGTACAATATTCATTTCTTTACAAATGAGGTCGAGGAAAGACCGAAATGATTAGAGCCGAAATTTTATAACTTTTCTACCATTTTGTTAAACATTCTTTTTATTTTTTTTTAATTCACCACTGCAATATCGTGAACTCAATCTTCCACCAACACGGCTTTGACTCATATAGTGCAAGAAATTTCCGCCAAATTAGAAAATAGAGCTAATTTCACCACTCAAGACAGCAGCATGCTGGTGCAATCATAAAATTTTCAAATAGTTTTTGAAGTCGCACCAGCAGGTGGTACAATCACACCACAAGAACATACACGGTCAATCGACTTGATGGGCCATTTAACAAATTAAGCATATTAAGGGCCGTAAACTTATTTATTTTAAACCATAGTTAAATCGTTAATAGATAAGTTGGGAAAATTTTCCAATACGGAACCCGGCTTCAAAAAAAAAATTAGGGGGTTTAGAGCGGCTTTTTGTGATTGTAAATCTGAAACCCCCACCTCCGGAGGCTTATAGTTTTTAAGAAAATTGAATTTTAAGTTGCAATAAATGTCAACTTCAACCTCACTTGTTGCTTTGCAAACCAATTGAACTAAAATGTCGGTGCTGCCACACAACAAAAAATGCCAAAAAAAGCACTGAAAACGAGAAATAATAAAAACGGACATTGTAATAAATTTTTTTAAATTAAATATCGATGTATTGATAAAAAAAGTGATTCAGTCTAAAATCGAGAGACTTTGTAATAAAAATGTTAACTTAGTTATTTATCGAAGTATTGATTTTTATGGGAAAAGCGCCGCGGGCGAAAATTTCTAATAAAACATCGTGCAATTTTTTATTAAAAATTTTCATTATTTATCGAAGTGTTGATTTTTATGCAAAAAGCGCCGCGGGCGAAAATTTGTAATAAAACATCGCGCAATTTTTTATTAAAAATTTTCATTATTTATCGAAGTATTGATTTTTATGGGAAAAGCGCCGCGGGCAAAAATTTGTAATAAAACATCGCGCAATTTTTTATTAAAAATTTTCATTATTTATCGAAGTATTGATTTTTATGAGAAAAGCGCCGCGGGCGAAAATTTGTAATAAAACATCGCGCGACTTTTTATTAAAAATTTTCATTTTTTATCAAATTATCGGTTTACGTTTTCTACAACTACAATAACACCAGTAAATATTATTTCTCCCCGAAAAAAATTATACCGTTATGATCAGGAGTAAGACCCCTATCGATGCTAATATTATTATCTTTAATAAGAGCAATGTACGTATTGTACACTTATACCCCGTAATTATACGCGCTTATTTGTGGTGTAGTTTTTTTAACGTATGGTAGCATACATTTTGTGTTACTGTCAGCTAGGGTTGCCAGATTTTGAAACGGGGAAAGGAGTACATTTATATTTTCGATAGCAAAAAAGCAGGACATGAGATAAAAAAGGAGTACAATTTTTTTTTTAATTTTTTGTGCAATTTATTGTTAGGTACAAACAAACAAAGATGTCTTAGAAATCTTTTTCAAAGCAACAATAAATGTGAAAAATAAATAACTATATGGGTTGGCTTTCCAATAGGGACGGTGGTTAAAGAGATGGTCATCGAAGGGGGAGTGGACGTGGCATCTTTTCCGAACTTTTTGGAGAGGGCATGAACCGCCACTGATAAACATGTTACTCCCGACCACCTAGAGCCCCTATGGGTCCCCAGGGACCTCTTAGAAAAATTGCCAAAGTCACAATTTTCACTTGCGTCCACAGTATTTTTGCGTAGAATTCGGTTCTCAATGACCGCCCTTATAGGAAAGTCTCCCCAACTAATAAACTAAAAACTACAAAAGAATTCCAGACTCTTCCTGAATGTATGGTAAGTTTTTTTTAAATTTAAGCCTTATAATTAATTTAATATTTTTCTGATTTTTATACCCGAGCGCCCTGCCCCTAAGACCATGCTTACACCTTTTCACTATCACACTTAACTTTGCTTACTAATACACAATATGAATGGCAAAGTACAGCGCGTACAATAATAACTGTCGCACAGGTTTTTTGAATAATAAAAGGTTTCTTTATAGATTTTGTGTTTTTTTGTTAACCTTGTAAATATTTTACTTTAATTTTATTAATTGGTTTTAAAATTTTAATCCTGATTTGCATTTGCCAGCTTTGGGAGATAAGTACATGCGGCACGAACATCTTTTTCAGGTTTATTTTTTCTTAGATTTTGTATAAAAAAAAAGAAAAAAAAACCTGTATAGGTTTGGTCGAATGAATGCCCTCCTAGTCACCAGTTTCGAGTCTTTTCGCCTGCTGAGTATGAGGCCTTATGTTGGACAAAAGACGAGTATAAAGGACCCAAATGGGGGAAATTAGCCCATGGTTACAGAAGATATGTAATAAAGTAACCGACGAAGACTTGCGCTTTTCTCCCAAAGTGTTTACCGCCGGTAAACCCAAATGAAGGTTAAGATTTAAAAACAAATTAATAAAATTTAAGTAAAATCTGTGGATAATTAACAATAAACTACTTTTTCGCAAAATCTATAAAAACCCCTTTTATTTTTCAAAAAAAAAAAACTGTGCAACAGATATTATATGATAAAATATTAATAGCTGGAAAAAGGAGTACAAAAGATGTAATGTGGAACGATTTTCCGTCATCCCTTGTCAAATTTGGTTTGGAAACAAACCGGATTCGGCGTTGTGCCATCTTCAGTGTCATTTTTCGTTCGTTTCGAGAAACCGGTTTGTCTCCAAACCAAATTTGACAAGGGATGACGGAAAATCGTTCCACATTACATCACACCTACCCTGTCGGAAACACCAACAACGAAAATGAGAGTACAAAAGAAGTACAAAGCTAATAAAGGAGTACATTTCCAGATATTTTTTTTTTGGGAGTACAAGGGAGTACATTGCAATAAAAAGGAGTACGTTTACTCCCAAAAGTAGTACGTCTGTCAACCCTACTGTCAGCCATTGTTATTTCTGCTTGTTTGTGAAATGTGTTAAAGTTTGTGAAGACATTTATAAACGCGTTTTACTTAATTAACTAATTAATAATTGTATATTAAAGTATTACAAACGCATGCGAACCTTTTAAGGATAGTATATTTGTATAAATAAAAGTGAGAAGTGTAGTTTTATAATAAAATATAGTGATAGTAGGGGGGATATTTTAACAACAAATAACTTAAAGGAATTTGAAAAAAACTTTCATTTGCTTTTCGAACACGTACAATAAGTATGCACCAATCAAAGTACCGCGATACAGCAGTCGCCAAAAGAATCGCTTTGATGTAAAAACCGGAGACGCCGAGGCATACTATCGCATTGCTTTTTACATTCCCTTCCTTGATACATATATTGCTAATTTGAAAAGCCGGTTCCTAAACCATAAATCAGTTTTAAATAATTTTAGTGTTTTGTTTCCAAAGTATGATTTTTACAAAAAAAAAAACTGAAGAATTGTTTGCTTTCTATGAAAAAGTAATCGACGCGACGGCTCGAAACAAAGCTTTCTTCCGGAGGTAAAAATGTGGAAAAAACAAGTTTCACACGAACATTTTCGAAATGCTCTCGAGGCATTACAAGTAGCTAATACAACGTCTTTTGGGAATGTTTTTAAGATCTTACGTATATTGGCACTTTTGTCCGTTTCAATAGCCACACCACAACGAACATGTCAAGAAAGGCTCAACGGTCTAGCATCTATAAATATTCACAAAGATATAAATTTTTCAGTTGACGAAGTTCTAGGAGAATTTTTCAAAAAAACCACGAAAAATTTGAAAATTCTTCGTTTCGTTGATTTATAAGTAAAAAGAAAAATTTAATGTGTTTAAAATTATCAAAATGTTTTATAAATAAAGCGAAAAATTGAATATATGATTTTAAAAATTCATGTTTTGAAACTTTATTACGCATATTTTCTTCTAAAGAGCCTTTTTTCTAGACCCATATTAGTGAAATATTATTCTTTGACTTGAGGGGGGGTTTTAACCCATTCATAATTTTGCTTTGAATAAAAATGTACTGAAAAGTATTGATTTTTTTAGCATGAAAAAGTCGAATGTACTGATTTCGCGCATAAAAAATCTGGCAACCCTATTTGCACTTCGCTTCTAGACTTAATTGGTTGCTTTGTCAAATATGTGTAGAAAATTGGCATTAAATATCTTATTATCATGATAATATATACCTTGTTTATACCAACACATAAAGCGCTTTAACCCACTTCGCCGTGATTCAAATCGTATGCATAAACCAAATTTCAATACGCTCAGAAATTCAAAAGTGTATTGACTCGAATTTGTTTTCCAATCGGTTTTTTAATTCTGACATCGGTTAGAAAACATGTAAAGACGCATCATTCATTTGACGCGAAGTGAAAAGCTGGCTTTCTTTATACATCCCCTTTTAAATTTGAATTATTATTATTATAAATTCGAATTATTGTTCGCTTCCTTTTCGGTCAACCGCGCAAGTTAGTTATTAAAGAAATGTCGTATAAAAACAGCAGATTTGGTTTGCTTTTGAATACGGCTTCATCGAGTGCGCAATAAAGACCGAGGTATAAATACTTGAAAGAAATATGTGTTGAGTCGAATCAGCTTTTTGTTAATGCGGTTCTTGCGTAGGTATAAACAAGGTAATAATCTAACCTTTCCATTTTAGGTTCATTTGGGCGCCAAACATGTACGATTTAGGCATGTTACTTGAAAATTAATTGATTTAAGTATATAGTTATCGGTTAAAGCAACTACGTTGCCACATCATTGGAATGTTACGATTATCCTTGCTTAGTTCACTGGATTGTTAAATAAATGCTCAATAAAGCTAAATTACATTAAATTATTGTAAAAAGATTATAAATTGCAAAATATGAATTTGGCGAAAAAAATTGGAGCCAAAAAAGAGCTAACTCAATAAAAAAAAGCTAGAAGCTAAAACCGAAATTTTGGGGCTAAATGACAAAAATAAGAGCTAAATCTAGCTCCAAAAGCATCAAAATGGCAGCATTTCTGGCTAGTATATTTCAGCACGCATGGGTAAGGATTGAGCCAAGAGCTTGTGTGAGCAAATCCAATTTTTGCCAGCAAACGTCAGTTACGCGGTTTTGCAGAATGACGATACGCGGTTTTGTACTTTAAACGACGATATGCATATTTTCTGCATCGTGGTATTTATTGACACAAGTGTCTTTTAATTATTATTTTACTATATTATACATATATCAATATATTTTATTATTAAAACAAATATTCATTATCACTATTGAAATGATCGCCGTGCTTTTGTCGGTGCTCGTGTATATGACCATGCTGACGATTGAGTTCTTCAAGGTGATAACCTGCTGTTGCCAAATCCCCGCTGCCGGTCTAAAAACCAATCAGCCGACGGATGACAAATTTTCGGGCGAAACTCAGGATAGGGCAGATT
Organism: Rhagoletis pomonella; assembly: GCF_013731165.1. Taxonomy (NCBI): domain Eukaryota; kingdom Metazoa; phylum Arthropoda; class Insecta; order Diptera; family Tephritidae; genus Rhagoletis; species Rhagoletis pomonella. Next base: position 1,259 of record NW_023461082.1, on the reverse strand, counting down.
ATAAAATATTTTAAGCATATATGTATTCGATTTTACCCTATGATTGCGATAGTGTTGAAGCGGTTTCTGCAACTCTCCCGCTTAATTGGTTAGCTCCATATATTCGTGCGAAAGTCGTAACATTTCCTCATACTACGTAATTTTTCCTCCATTTCAGTATAGTTTGCGCGCATTTCGCGATTGGCATGCTCTTCCGCGTCCAATTTGTTCACTAAATCTGCAACATCGGGAGCACATTGCTGCATTACATTTAATATTTAATTTAAATTACGATATGGATAAGGTACTTTACCCAAATCATAAAAACAAACTTTCCTTCATTTACGTTGGTTAATATGGTCACCGTATGCGACACGTTGTTCAAACTCCATTTCGTCGTAATCGTTGAAGTGAGCGAACATCACGGCATACGGATCTACTTCTTCCCAGCAAACATTAAGAGCCGCAAATTGGTCATAGTGTACTTTTATTGTCCTCACTTACGGCTCATTATGGAGTCACATGTAAGGGGTTTTTGGCGAATATACTACCACCATTTATTCCAATAAACAATCAGCAAAAGTTTCGGATTGGCTTTCCTTATAACGTCGGGATGGGTGGGCCGAAATTTATGTTTATCACTTGCACATGTTTTTTTTTATTATTTAATAATGTCGAAATATCCACAATTGCGGGTTATAAATCTATATGGCCCCTTTTATTTCACTTATAAGGGTTGGCCAAAATTATTATTTATCACATGTACACGTAGCACATGGATTACATTTGACAAAAGAAGAGTGGCATTCGCCCCTTTTCTCCAGCAACATGGAAAGGAGAATTCTACTTAGTATCGGCAACAAGGAAATGCTCAAGTGAGTGCCTTTAGTGCCTTGTTTTGGTCTTCAAAAACAGGGCTCCCTAGGGACCTATAAGGGCGGTTTATGCCCTCTCTAAAATGGGGTGTGGGAGGTGCCACACCCCTACAGTAATGGAATGTTTCCCCAAAGCTTCTGTCCCACATATATGTATGTGTTCGTTTCTTTAGTAAATATGCATTTACATTAAAGTACTAATAAAAAATTAAAACTATTAGAATTTGTTATTTTAATGATTTATTCTTATACATACATAAGTCGTTTACACGGTTTTGCGTGGGCTCCTATATTAAGGATTTCTTGCTTTTCTTTTTTGCATAGTCTTTAATAAAGTTATAATGCGAAATCATTTTAAAAAATTATATTAAGTGACATATTTGTGAATCCAAATGTTTTCTGGGT
>NW_023461081.1:23986-29047 GCF_013731165.1 Rhagoletis pomonella | reverse complement strand
TGTACTTAGCGCGCTAATGACAATCGCTTTTCTAGCAAACAAAAAAAAGCATATGTATTTATTACGCAAACACTAGACCTTTAAAGGCACACAGGGCTGCGCAAACATATGGAAATTCAAATCGCCACATCACTTTACTGCACCATATCTACATATGTATGTAGGTAAGATTGGCATAAATACTCAACTTTGTATAGTTGCCAACTTTATATTTATAATCGGGAAAATCTAAATAACTAGGATAAATGCATGCATATGTCCAAAAAAATATCGTCCTAAAATGCATTAGTTACGTAGCGTAGCCTTCTAGTATGTATTCCATTCATACTCAGTTTTACTAGGTCAATTCGTGTTCTCGAGAAAAAAATTTGCTTCATCGAAAAATCTGAGTATAGCGACCAAAATAGTTTTCTCCCAAATTTTTAAAATTCATAGATTTTTTGCCTATATTTGCTTTGTATGCTATTTTCAACAAATATAGGCCAAAAACCGATAATATTTTCAAAATGTGGAGAGAAAAAATTTTTGGCGGCTATTCTCAGATTTTTGGATAATTTTTTTTCTCGATAACAGGAATTGATCTAGTAAATCTAAGTATGAGGCATGGTGCGTATGCCCAACAGCTATCAAAGCTGATATATGCGGACTCTAGGTTTTGAAGCGAAGTCATTTAACACTTGGCCTTTCCATCGTATGGGGGGCCTCTCTCTTCCTTTGTAACCACCAGCGAGTTTCGGGTTGAATACCTAGCCTAACTTAACCATTTTTCCAATGTTCTTTGTGGAGAGATCACTACTTCAAGTTTGCAATTCGAACCCGGTTAAGCCTTTTGAAATTACCATACCGCGCGGAACCGCCTCTAGTTATTTCTACACTAGATGGAGACGGTGATAAAGCTCTGTGATAATATTCCCCTTTCTTTTTGGTTTGCCTACATCCGCCCTTAAACCGTCCAATGAATTGCTTTCTGCCAAAGTCGGTTGGCTCATCGTAAAAACTTTTTCTCCGTTTCCTTTAATACCAAGCACGATATAGGGCATCTACTGAGTCCACGTGCCATCCGGTTCTATTTCTGGTAATAGCTTTGAGTTTCTTCCAACTTAACCCAAGTTCCCTCGCCATCGGTCGACTACTATTCTCCATGTCCATGCCGATTAGGTGATTCCATTCCAAGGCCTTACTACACTTTTTGTTGTGCATTCGAATCTAGGTGTCAAGGTGCTCCATCCCTGCAGGGAAAGCTACTAGTTGTGAACTAGAATTCTACCGGTTTGCGTTTCAGCCGAACTAGTTCACGTTCTATCCTTTTTCAATGTTAGCGACTGGTATTTTTAACACTGCGATGTCCTACGAGATGTCAATTGTCAGGCTATGCATCAGCATCTACTAGTATAAATACTAGTAGCATCATACCAGTTGATGAGATAGTCTGCCAATTCATGCCCTGTGAAAAGCATAAGTGTGCCTTTTTGCTCGCGACACTCCAGCAGTCACAATGGCCGACAGAGAAGAGCACTCGCGTGGTAAGCCTGAGGTCCCAGGTTCAAATCCGGGCGCAGGTAAAATTTTTTTATTTTCTATTTTTTATTTTATTTTTATTTTTTTTATATTTTTTTTTTTGTTTATGCTGTTTATTGTAATTTTTTAATTTAATAAAAAAGTATATTTGTTTAATTTCTTTGTTTTTATATTTCTTCCTAAATGTTTTTTGCAACGCAATTAGATTTTCAAATTTGTTATTTATTTATAAATTGAATAAATTATTTTTACTTACATTTATTTAACTTTAAAAATCTTAACCACCTCCAAGCGGCCTCGAACCTGCGATTTCAGAACCAGAAGCAGTAGTCTTCACGTGACGCCACAGCCGACATTTGTAAGAAAAGCAATTAATTGCGTTTTATTTTTGGCTTTGGCAATTCAAAGGCAGATGTCGCTAATCGCCTAAGTTTTTCGAAATTGTCGAACTGGTAGGCACATACTAGTTAATGAGCTAGTATTTTTTCTAACTGGTTTGGCTCATTTGAGATGGTTTTACGCCAAAAAAGGAGTATAATTCTAAAGCATCTGTTTAAGGAAACTCGCAAGCAACTGGTGACATTTCAATAGGGAATACCACACAGAAACAAGGAGAGAACATTGTATTTGAAAACTCGAATTTAAGCTGGAACTTAGATTGTAGTTCCACCATAACTTGGTCGGAGATTAGATTATATCTATGTCCAGCGTTCTTTCCATGTCTGCAATTGTCAATAAATCCATTAATATCCTTGGAGCTAATACGCATCATCGTACGACATACTGCAATGTTTCAAAGGTGAGTCGGCTACTAAATAAATAAATACTAGCGGACCTGGCGAACTTCGTCCAGCCCAAAATTAATTTTTTTATTGAAACATTTTGTACCAACAATTCACGTTCACGAGTTCCAGAGGCACGTTATGGTTTTGTGGTCGTCAGAAGGCATATTTTCCATTGTCATCTTAAATGAACTACCGAAAGTTCTTGAAATTCTCCAAATATCTGGTGTTTCATAGAACGGTTAGTACCACAACGTTGATCAATTTGGATATCAGTGTTGCACGCGAAATAAATTCGAACAACTTTTTCCTCTTCACTCCCTAGCGGCAACAATGACGCAGTTCACTGATGGATCTGTTCTTGAATCCATGATAAAAACATAGCAAGGTAGAACTCAATTTGTCGGCCATGATTTTTTTTTTTTGAAGTTTGCCAACATTTTAATATCATATAAAAGTGAAAGTAAAAAATTGAAATTGTTCGAAATTGTTGTTGCTTGAGATTGAAAATGAAAATGTGTGTGTGAGTTTGTGAGTAAATTTAAAAATTAAATTGTTTGGAAACGTCAAGAATTTCAAAAGTGACTCTCGGCGGTTCTACCTTACTATATTTTTATCATGCTTGAATCTGTAGTGTCCCTGCAGTGAAACCCCAAACTAGTCAGGAAAAATACTAGTTTACAACTGGAATTTCCTGACTGAAACCGAACTAGTTCGAAAATGACCAGACTTGTACCAAGTACAATACGATTTATTCATGCCCTGTTTTATTTGGCTTCGACAGTTTAATAAAATAAAGTACAGAAAATATTGTAACTTTTATTAGGGTATATTGTAAACCGTTAAAGCGAGTACGTACTCGCAATTTTACCATACCTGTTAAATAATGATTAATATTCATAATGATCATTAATTAAAGCATGTTTTTTTGGATAACCGTTTAATGATTAAATACCGATATTAGCACATTTTTAATGATTAATCATTAATTACTTAAACACAATTTTTTTTATTAATTCGTTAATTTTATTTACATCTATATTTTGTTATTTTTGATCATTTGCAATTATTTTAGGCTTTTTTTAATTACACTATTAATATAATCATTTGATTAATTTCAATTATCAATCAACAAGCAAAACTATAGACAAAAAATAAAAATATTTAATAACTTCATGAATTATTTATTTATTTTGTTCTTATCCAAATCTCAAATTTTATGCGTTAATTATTACTTTTATAAAGTCTAAAAAACAAAGGACTGAAATGTGCAAAGTTAATGAATTTAATTTAATTTAATGAAAACTTTTATTTTTATTTAAGTTTACACGAAAATGATCATTCGTGATGATAGTTCGAACTAAAGTATTTATTTTGTTTTTAACTAAAATTTTTTTTTTGCATTTTTTTATATTTTTTAAAAAGAAGAAAAACATATTTATTTTACCTGAAAGCTTTTACTTTTAATAATATTTAATGAAAAATGCATTAAAATTTATGTTCGAAAGTTTGAAATATTTATGTATTTATTTTTGCTTTTATTTTAACACTAATTATTGGCAAATACAAGGCAAAGTGTTCTTAATGAAAAGTTTTTTATTGTATATTCATGAATTCATTTTATTTTTTGACTCCCAAAGTAGTGGTTTTGGTCCATAATTGAACTAGTATTTTTCTGTCTATTTTGAACTAGTATGAGGCTGGTATATATCTGACCGAAATCTGACAATTGCCATCTCGTAGGACATCCCTATGTTAAAAATACCAGTTGATTGCATGGAAAAAAGATAGTTGGCTGACTAGTTGGGCATGCGGGTCATACTAGTTGTGAGGTAGTTTACAACTAGTACATTTGACTACAGGGGTATAGTTGGTGGCAATGTCAAAATGGGTGAGTATCGTTATCCACAAAAATCCAATATATATGCATACACACATACATATGCAGTATGAAAAATTCGATTTGTATGGGAGGTGCCACACTCCTTGATATATCGCAACAATTTTTAACCTGTAACCATCCCTGGAAAATCTGGTGTTCAAAATTTAAAAAAAAAATTAAAAATCGGTGGAAAATTTTGCAAGTTTTTGTTCTCCGAACAAACGAACTCGCTATTAGATTACATTTGATAGTAACTCCTCTCCGGCCCTTGGTTGCCGCCTACATATATTCGCCAATAGAGCTTAATTTGCCAATCTCTTACCTCTCTTTGGTACTCTTTTACAGATATATTAGAGTAAAAGAGGCTTTCTAAGTTCCTAGTATGCATACGGTTATGAAATTATACTCGTACTACAATTTTTATACCCGAGCGCACTTGTGCACAAGGGTATATTAATTTTCTTCACATAAAGGTTGTTTGTAACAGCCAAAACGGATCGAGATAGATATAGACAAATGTATACATAAATGCTCAGAATGAATAGAGAAATCGATTAAGCCATGTCTGTCTGTCCGTCCGTCTGTCCGTCTGTCCGTCCGTCCGTCTGTCCGTCCGTCCGTGTACACGATAACTCGAGCAAAAATTGAGATATCTCAACGAAATTTGGTATGTAGGTTTCTGTTAATCCAAGGTAGGTTGGTAAATGGGCGAAATCGGACTGTAACCACGCCCACTTCCCATATTACGGTAATTTCCAGAAATACGAAAACTGCGATATTTTAGTAACTACTGAAGATAATTCACTCAAAATTGATATTTACAATAATTTTCAGACGAAAAATAAGAATATTATAAATTTTTGGAAAATGGGCGTAGCC
>NW_023461081.1:0-18986 GCF_013731165.1 Rhagoletis pomonella | reverse complement strand
TGCTACAACATACCAAATGGCCGAAAATTTTTAAAATCGGACAATAACCACGCCCACATCCCATATAACGGTAATTTAGAAAAATACGAAATCCTCGATAAATCAGTAAATATTAAAGCTAATTTATTCAAAATTGATGGTTGCTACAATTTTTTACCAAGAAATACGCTTATGATACAATTTTGGAAAATGGGCGTGGCACCGCCCACTTATGATCACATATATGTATCTCGCTAACCGTTCTAGCAATTTGAACCAAACTCGGTATGGTTATTGTGATTGCCACATAAAAGCAAAGCGTTGAGAATTATTGAAATCGGACTAAAATTACGACCGCTTTTCATATAACGGTATATTTCAGAAATGCTTGAAACTTCAATATTTCGAAATTTAAGGACGCTAATTTACTTAAAATTTATACACCCCGGCTTATCGTGTAGCGGTAGTTTTCGGAAAAGTGGAAAACATATATTTAATAATTGCGCCGGGTATTTAATGTTCGGCTCCGCCCGAACTTAGACTTTCTTACTTGTTCAAATTATTGTTGCTTTTCCACAATAAATTTTCATTTAAAAAATGGCCTCGAGCTCATTATAAAATTGTTGAATGAAATACGTTTATGGTAAAATTTTGGAAAATGGGCGTGGCACCGCCCACTTATGATCACATACATATATGTATATCGGTAACCGTTCAACCGATTTGTACCAAACTCGATATTTTTATTGTGCTTGCCACATAAAAGCTAAACGTTGAAAATTATTGAAATCGGACTAAAATTACGGCCGCTTTTCAATATTTCGAAATTTAAGGACGCTAATTTACTCAAAATTGATACACCCCGGCTTACCATCTAGCGGTAGGTTTCGGAAAGGTGAAAAAACATATATTTAATACTTGCGCCGGGTATATAATGTTTGGCTCCACCCGAACTTAGACTTTCTTACTTGTTCTTTCATGAAACAGTTTTACGTTCTTACGTTACGTTACATAGCCAACAAATGAGGTAAATATTTTTGGAAAGTTAACGTTCTTAAACACCATTGTATACTTACCCCTCAATTCTGTGCACTTGATACATAATCCAGCTTGACTATTTGTCAAAAATTTGCGCCTAAAACTATGCCGCTAAGATTTGTCTGTATTTGGCTAAATTTGTTGAGCTTTTGTAAAGCGCCTAAACAAAAATTTTGCTAAATAGCTTTAGTCGTTTTTTTTTCTTTTGTTGATAAATAGTCAAGCTTGACAATTTGTCAAGTGCACAGAATTTGGGTGTTAATGTGAATACTTAATAGAATTAAAATCTAGAGGACGGCGACTATGCTCCTGTACGTTTTTATTCCTTCATCCGCGTAATAAGTTAGTATTTTATCTTTACCTTTATTTACTTTGATACGATTGAGCAAAAATAGATTATAAAACCCTTGAAGTACGGTTTTACCATGTGGTAACTTTGTTTGTGGTTGGTTCCCATACTAATTAGAGATAACACTTTTGGGCAAAATTACTCGACTTTGTCTCATGTTTTTGTTTTGTGTTAAACTGGCAACTGTGATCAGCTGTGTATTCGCGCTAAGAGAAAATGGAAAGTGAAGCAGAAAAACATAAGGTGGGCGCAATTTGAAATATTTTTAAGTTTTTATCTGTTTTACTGACAATTTGAAACACATGTGTGAAGGGTTGCTCACAGTTCGAATGGGTTATCTTGTTAAAGTTGCCACATTTTAACTGTAAAAGCAAACTGTGAATACCCTAAATTAGTCGCACTAAGAAAAAATGGAAAGTGAAGCAGAAAAACAAGGTGGGCGCAATTTGAAAGATTTTTAATTATATATCTGACTATATTTGTTTTATTGACAATTTGAAACACATGTGTGAAGGGTTTCTCACAGTTCGGGGGTGTGTTATCTTGTAAAAGTTACCACCTTTTAACTTTAACAGTAAACTGTGAGTACCCTAACTGTTTGTAACCGTAGGAAAATCCGTGATACTTACGCGGTACACCTTAGTCAAAACGGCAGTATTTGAGGCGTTTATTTGGGTCTTCCAAAATGAACCATGTCAACCCTGACATATGTATGTATGTATATGTATGTTTATGTGTAACACACAAATGCGGGTATGTAAATACATATGTTAATGCGCACGTGTATCCGCTATCCAGCAAATGACATGTGCCACACAATAAAGCAATTAACATAAACACGCAAGTCTCTCGTAACCTTTTGTCTCTCTCAAGTTTGTTCATGTTGCCAACATCGCCCTCTCCCCCGCTAATAACAGTATTGTTGGCACAATTGTAATTTAATATTTTAATTACATAATATGTAAACCTGTGCAAATACACACACGCGTACACACACAAACATACACACACAAACATACACACATACGTTTATATAACTAGACAAACATTGAATTGGTATGCGCGTGATAATAGAAACTTTTGTTTGCTGAATTTAATATTTGAGAAATGATAACGCGAAGATAGGTAATATTAAGTTTACTCACTGCCAATAACAATAATACCAATAACCATTTCCGGCTGGTTAAGAAGCTTTAATAAAAACTTTGAGCAAAATTGTTACACTGCAATTCCATATTCCGCCCAGCCATTTTTAGGTTTTGAAACAGGAAATAGTCGCTTGAGGCTAAATCTGGTGAATATGGTGCATGGGGTCTTGAGTTGTTGACAGCACTTTTTTCTTGGTTAGATATTGTCTTTTTTGCTTCAAATCAATATCGAGTCTGTCCAAGATCTCTGAATAATATTCGCCATAATCGTTTCAAGGTAATCGATGTGAATAGCAACGCGTGCATCCCAAAACGCTGTTGGCATGACCCTATTGGCCGAAAGATCCACTTTAGCCTTCTTTGGTGTACGTTCACTCGGAGAAACCCACTGTCTTGTATATTCCTTAGGCTCTGGTGCGATGTGATGCATCCATGTTTCGTCCACTGTTATGAAACGGCGGACCTTTGAAGTTGTCACTCGGCTGGCTATATGTAACTTTTACCTCCTCGACTTATTCTAAAATTAAGGAACGACGACTCAAAAATTATGACATCTAGTACATTTTGGTTGAATCTGTCTGCACAGATTGGTGAAGTTTTCAAGCGTCGCATAAGAGTAGCAGTTCTAAGAGGTTCAGGCCATATAAAGAGTAGTGTTTGGTGCCGAGGGCTGGGTAGGAATATGAAGGGTTGCCTTGTATCGTAAAAGTATTTAGAGAAGCAGCGCTTATCTTTCACATATCCCACCTATGCACACATTCGTCCTCCACCCTCTTAGCGGCGATAACGTACATAGTTTTCCTTAAAATCTTAATATTAGTTATGCGGTAATTTCATGCCCATTTACAAAAAGCATTATCTTGCGAATCATCTACTATGCTTTTCCCAAGTGAATGCAAATCAAACATAGCCTCATTGTTGGCATTCAATAATTTCTTATTTAGTGGCTTTGTCGCTTTACATTCCTAGTTGTCGCCTGCTCAAACAAGCAGTCACTCTTTGCTTGCTAAGCTCTCAAATCAAAGCAATGTTATTTCAAAGAAGTTGTTTGTTTCTGCTCCAGTTGGCCTACTTTCCACAGTTCGTCTACAGTTTTGGCAGGCATTTCATGGAAGTGTCCGAGACGGATCGCGCTGAAATCATTTGTACCATGGCGCTGCTGCATAAATATTTCGAATATGGTGAACCGCTTTCAGGTTCGCTGATATCCATGAGCTTAACGACAGCTCCGTTTAATATACAACAGGACCTCTTGAATGCCCTACATGAACAGCTTGATGTGCCGTGGACTGTTGTGGTGAGAAATATCCATCAGCCTTCTACCAGTAGTGGAGCATCAGCTACGATTTTGCACGAGAAACCACAATGCTATTTTGTAATTATTGAAAATTTGCAAGACGGTGACTTGGAAGATGTACTGGAAGATTGGAAAACTGATATCAATTGGAATCCTCTCGCACAATTCGTGGTCTATATGGCTTCGCTTGAGGAAACTGACGAAGAGATGACTGAGTTGATGATCGAAATATTGCTGAGCTTCATGAATAAGAATATTTACAATGTGAACGTTATTGGACGTAATGAAGAGAATGCGTTTTTCTACGGAAAAACTGTTTTCCCTTATCATCCGGATAATAATTGTGGCAATCGGGTGACAGCTATAGAGACATTGGATATCTGTGATTTTCAGGATGATAGTAAATATATGGATGATGATAATGAGGAAGAAGATGGAGTTTTGGATGACTATGATGATGATGATTATGAAGAAGGCGGCGGTGATGAGTATGAACAGGATGGTAAGGGATATGTAGGTAAAAGTGGTAGTGAACAAATTTACGGAAATGGAGAGAGGGATGAGGTTGAAAATGGGGAGAGAGATGGAGATAGGGACGGTGATCGACGTCGGGACCGATCGGCTCGGGCTAGCGAAGGCAGAAGGGGAGGAAAAGAAGCAGAAGAGATTGGAAATAAAAGGGAAGTAGAAGATAATGGAGTTGAAGTAGGAAAGGAAGGAGAAGAGAAAGGACTTGAAGGTGAAGACGGAGCTGTAAATGAAAACAAAGGTGAAGTTGACGGTGAAGACGAAGGCCAAGCAGGAAAAGAAGCCGAAGAAGAAGAGAAAGAGGAAGGTGATATCGAAGATGAAGCAGAATCAAAGGAAACAAAAGAAGAAGGCATGGAAAAAAGAAAAGACCCCGTAAAGGAAAAAGAGGAGGTAGAAAATGTAGGACAAATGAGCGTTAAACGAGTAAATAGGGAAACAATGAATAAAGATGAAAGTGAAAAGGAGTTTGAAAGTGAAGGGGAAGTTGAAGATGAGAATGATGATGATGATGTTGATAAAGGGGAAGGCGAAGAAGAAGTTGAAGCTGAAAATAAAAATGAAAGTGAATTCGAAATAGAAGTTGTTGATGAGAGTGGCGGAGAAAGAGAAGAGAAAGGAAAGGAGGAGATAAATCATGTAATAAAAGAGACTAATAAAAAGAAAGAAGAAATCAACGGCAAAGACTTAGATGAAAATAGCGAAGGCTTTAATGACGAAAGTGACGCAATGAAATATGTGGCTCTAAGGGATAAAAAAGTAAAGAATAAAAGTTTTAGATGTAGCGGAAACAAGAAAGAGTTGAAAGATATAAAAATATTGCAATCACTTAGCGTGAAAGGTTATGAAATTGAAGACAAGAATAGCGGCGAAAAAGCTGACTTTAAATTAGCTATAGTAGAAAATTGCAATGATGGTTGCGACCATAGTGTTTCTCAGAAAAAGATAAATCGTATTGAAATTGTCAAAGGATTTGGAGTTGAAACAAATCCAAATAAAATTCCTGAAAATTCAATTAACGAAAAAAGGCGAGGCACTGATGCCAGTTTGAATACTAAGAAAATTATAAATAAATCCGGAAAAGCCAAAGTCTTAATAGAGGCCCAAGATTCCGTTGTAACTCGCTATCATAGCAGTCAAATTTACGCGCCGTTCGACGTCCCCTCACCGCTGAAAAATGGCAGAGCGCGCCAAAAGCGATCCGAACAAAATAATCAGGATACCACAAAAGATTCCACTACCCAAGAAATTTACCTGCAGGAACTCTATCGTGGTCTATTTCTGGATAAGTTTCCCAAAGATCTCAGTGGCTGCCCTATCGTAGCAGCTTATCGGCCGTGGGAACCCTACATTTTTAATGAAGGCAAAGAGAAAGGCAGCAGCGTAGAAGGCTATCATATAGCTTACGAGAGCAACGAGGAATCGGCAGCCGATGTGGATGTGTATGAGGCTAAGGAAAGTGAGGAAAATGTACAAAATGAAAGCGATAGCATGGACTATGATTATGCTACAGCAAATGACGACAGCTATACGGGCATAGCAACAGTTGCAGACACAGACACAGATACAGATGCGACGGCATACAACGATGTAGACGACGTAGGTGCCGGCGATGCACCGCCGCCAAAGTTTAATGGCATCGAATATCAATTGATTCAAACTATTGGCAAGCTACTGAACATAACAATCGAGCTGCAGGTGGAGAATAGCAATCTATATCATCTCTTTCAACAACTCATCGATGGGTGAGTAAATCTTGCGTGTGATTAAATAGCGAAATATTTGAATTGTGTTTATTACAGCGACGTTGAAATGATTTTGGGTGGCATTGACGAAGATCCCAGCCTGAATCAATATGTCTCGAGTTCGATAGCCTATCATCAGGATGATCTCACTTGGTGTGTTGCCAAAGCTAAACGCAATTATAGTCTCTTCAACTTTTTGCAAAGTTTTCACATTAGTACTTGGATCTTTACGCTAGCTTTTATTTTGTTATCTTCTTTGAATATTTTCGTGGCTCAAAATGTGCTAAACATTCGAATCACACATTTTGTTGGTTTCTTTGCGACTACCATGCGTGTTTTTGGCATTGTACTCAGCCAATCGACGAGTCTTTCACGTCTACCATATTCGCTGTGCATCACCTTTGGCAGCACCTTCGTATTGGCGCTGATTTTCGTAAATAGTTATCAGAGTTTTCTCGTCAGCACATTGACTACACCACAGTCGTCCTATCAGATCAGTCATTTAGACGAAATCTATCGCACTCGCATGGCAGTAACAGGCAGCGTGGAGAATGTGCGGCATCTCAACAAGGATGGGGAGGTTAGTGGACTAGATTTTTAGCAAAATATTTTATTTTTCTTAAAATATTTCTATCGCTCTTTCACCTTCTCACTGTACATATCTACCTCTACCTTTCTCACGCTTTTTTCTCTCTCTTTCTCTTTTACTATCTCTCTCCTTCTCCCTTTCTCTCTCAGACCTTCAAATATATACGTGAAAACTTTCAAATGTGCTACAGTATCGGGGAGTGCCTCAATCGCGCTGCCGCCGATGAGCACGTCGCCGTTGCTGTTTCACGCCAGCACTCCTTCTACAATCCGCGCATACTACGCGATCAACTTTACTGCTTCGATCGTAATGAGAATCTTTACGTCTATCTTGTTACATTGTTATTGCCCAAAAAATATCATCTGCTACATAAAATCAATCCGATTATACAGCACGTCATTGAGTCGGGCCACATGCAGAAATGGGCTCGTGAGCTAGATCTGAAGCGTAAAATTCGTGAGGAGATCGAGCGCGCACAAAAGGAGCTAGTCAAGAGTTTAAAGCTCAATCAAGTTGCGGGTAGTTTTGCTTTACATAGCATGCTGGCAGTACTGGCTTTTGTTATATTTCTACTCGAACGATGGACCCATTGGATGGTGGTGAAGCGTCGCACGCGCTTACGATTGGTTAAAATGTTGCATCGACAATTTAGTTAAAAAAGTTTAATATAACTAGAAGAAATGGTTTGTTTGTAGCCGTCACGACGAAAATCTATCACGAAGGGAAGAGTTTTAAAACTTGCTGTATATTTCTTAGATGCACACAGAATAAAAGCGACGAATGTGGAATCTATTAAGTTTCTGCGGCTTTCTCCAGAAGATCAGTAAGATTTAGTCAATGGGATTGACTACGCCATAATAGCGCTTTGTGTCCCTCAAATGAGTTAAAAATACTTAAAAGTTTTACTTATAAGCTCTCTGGTCTGGTCTCCGGGTCTACTGAGGATTTACTGCGGTGGTGGGCACCAGCTTACCCTCGGGCAAAGCTCTTTCAAGCTTTCTATACTAAATATATACATACATACAACGTATGAAAGCGATTTGACCGCGGGTAAGCCGGTGCCCACTATCGTTCTACTGTCACCCGTTCGTAAGAATCACTCTTCACTTGATCTCCAGTAGGCACAGACTGAAATTGAGTTTAGCCCAAATTCATTAGATAAAATTGAGCTTAAGAGCTTTTGCAGACATCAGTAACTTTTTACCTTTTATTATGCCGCATTATTGCTTTTCGCACGTCATCTTGATCATCCGTAAATATTGATTTGGGTTCTTCTGCAGCAAAAGTACTACCCTTCTTCCCATTTAAAAGAATTGAAAAGTGTTTCCTCGTTAGCTTAAGGGCACTCTCGGCGTCTGGTTCTTGCGGGAACCTACCATTATCTTGAAGTATCTTTTAATTACGCTGCATGCATCTCAAGAATCTTAAATTCTCGCGTTTCTATTTTCCACCTTTATTCGGTAAAGTAGTGGTACGAGTCGATGTCGAGCGCATTTCCGCAGTCTATCGCAAGTATTCTTCAAGCAACAAAGGAGCATATTTATATAGCTGAGGAGCGCAGCTTGTTTACTTATTTAGTGTCAGCTGACTCCTTTAATTTATACTCAGCTGGACGGTGGTAGGCCGCGGTTCCAGTTCTGTACGTTTTTACCAGTTTTCTCAGGGTTTCGAGCGTAGCTCCCCCTTCAGGTGAAACTACTAGAATGGTAACCAGAACTTTAATTTCACCGAATCTGAGGTCTGTCTCACCAGGTGTGTACTGCGTTTAATCGGAGGAAAATACCGTAGAATTTTTAGAGTCTTTCTGGCGATGAAGCGTAAATCTCCCCGCGGTAAGTGGAATAAGGCATGCCAGCCGATCGTCATCTCGTAGAAAAGGATATGTAGGTCGGACGATCCTGTGTGCACCTAGGATTTCACCATATCTACCCTGCAGACGAAGATCGCTATAGGTTTGCTGTAACGAGCCACAGGGTTCCAATTTCAATTCAAATTTCTGTCAAGAATTACGACGAGGTAATTTTAAGTCACTGTCCTTAACAGAGGGCATCCTATAGTTTTTCACCTAATACCTAAAACTTAGAGATACTTACCCGATGCCCTAAAGACGATGCATTCAACATAAACTAAAGAAAAGATAAGAAAATAGGTCTACATATATACTTAATAATGCTTCTTTATCAAGAAAAATTGCTAATGTAAATGCATTAAAGTTATGCCATCTTTTGAGTCGGGTTGGCCCAAAGGATATCAACGATCTTTGCGAATTTCAGTAGTAATTTAAGCTCTGCTCTTGAAATATGTCCTAACTGTTGATATCCTCACAGTGAAAACGACGTCTACTTCAAATATGCTGCACTGGTCAGTTAACCTTACTGCCCGCCTAACGTACAGCAGTTCCCGGCGGCATATTCCGGCACTCACTGCCGTAACAATTTCAGAGCCCTATTTGAAAATATTGAGGTATGTATGCTTAGGTTTCATTCCCTTGCGCCTTACCTGCTCTTCAATCGTTATGCGAAAATTTCGTTCCCAATTTAAACAAGATGCCATATAATCTGTGCTGGCTGTGCATCTAGCCCTAAATGAGCTGTCCTGTAGTTAAATGACCATCGTTGTACCTGCTGTTTTAGCAGCGCGGTTTTCCGCGATTAGGTCAATGGGCGGTAAACTGAAGTATTTTCTAGAGCAGCCATTGGATTAGACATCAGTACTCACGTGATGCCCAGTGCCGCGAGGCGTTCAACCTTCTCCATTGGCCAGAGGAATGAAGAGTTTTTTGCGGCATTCCACCATATCAGAGCGCGATTGGGTAGAGTTGGTCTGACTATTGCTTTCCTTTACATGCAAGCCCTTGTATCTTCTCACACCGGCCTTATTTTTCTGTTGCCTAGAAAATTTTTAATCGACAATGAAATAGCGGTTTCTACAACTATTGATTCAGTGCTTTTCTTAATAGCAATTCTGGGAATATTCCATCGCGGGTATTTTTAAGACTCAAAACTATTTATTGCCATCCCACTTTGATTGAAATTATAACGTTTGGTGGGATGCTACCTGCTATACCTCCATCACTACGCATCCCGGAAAGTGGGTATTGACCAGATCTTCTAGCGACTCCTCGCTTGAATTGGTCCAGTGCCCGCAACTCTTATATATAAGGCTAGGCGTGCTCGAGAGCTTCCTAAGCCTGACAATTTCTTTTCTTCCCTCCAAATTATCACAGACATCACTCCAGGACTTGTTTTTTGCCGTTCGTACTTCTCTTTTATAAGATTTAAATAAATCATTGCATCATAAATTCATTATCAGCTACTTTGGGCAATTTGAAGCTTTATCTCACATCGCGCCTTTGCTATACTAGCTCCTTATTCCACCAAGGTGGTTTAGATCTAACGCTTAGTACGCGAAAGTGGGCAGGATGCATTGTAAGCAGCAATTCGTGAAGTTCAAGCTTTGTGTTGCACTTGCACGGCCTAACTTTCGTGTCATCTATTATTTTTTTTTATAGTGTTCTCAGTTTGTATTTTTAGGATTTCTGGGGATCCTACTACTTTCCTTGAGAGTGATCAAAACATTTAAAGTTTTTTTTATCACAATTTAATGGGGCGCGGTGTTGGGACTATCTATTGGACGATGTTGTCTGATTTGAGCTCTTAGCGGTATTTTTTAAATTTTAAGAATAATCGAAGTAAGAGTTATATATCCGACTTCTTTAAGTTTAATTTGCAGAATCCTCATTCTCTTAGAAGGCATTCTCTAGGAATGTGGCAAAGGTTGAGACATGCTCCCTAGATGCTGCCTAATGAGATCATTAAATTCAATACTGTCACCCAAACTGCTCCCTGCATTTTAAAATCAATAACACAGTTCACTTTATTAATCAATTTTGCATCATTGTACTAACACTTTCACCCTAAACAATAGATATCTATTCATAATGATATTTATTTTTTGCTAAATATATATTTATGACAACAACACCGGTTGCAAGACCCTTAGTACAAATTCGATATTCACACGCATGTCAATAAATTTTCGTAGTATATCGAAAAAAAATTCCTCATAAATTGTCTTCAACTAGGGTTAGGTCTCCAGTCTGCACTTTTGCCTTTTGCCTGCGTATAATACTCGTACATACATACATACATACATACCCTGCAGGGAAACCGCGGACTAGTGAATCAAATTTCTAGTTCCGTACTAGGTCTTTATCCCCAAAAGGGAACTAGTCCGATAGGAACTAGATCCCCACCTGTCCAAAATCGGCGAAAAGTGGTACTTTTAAGAAACTAATTTTTTCAGTTTTTTTCACTACAGATATATATCTAAAGTGACGAATTTAGAAATGGCTCGGAACTATAGAAAAAAGGATGCAGAACGAACTAGAACCTATTTGTCGAATTTAGAACTATTTCGGAACTATCGAATAAGGGATGCAGCGGGGGGCTTGTTTACTTTACATAGATATGTGTTCGGCGGCTTTTTCGTTCAAATACGCTTCTATTCTGTGCTTCGCAGATGCTATTTCATAGTTTGGTAATACAAAACAAAGCTTTGTGTTAACATATTAACATCTTGGGGCAATCTGGAATCTAACCAATAACAGCGAGCACCTCTGCAAAGTCAGCTACAGCAAGGTATGTAAACGTACATTTCTTACAATCATTCAAACAAATTTAATTTCAAATTGAAAAACGTTTCTTTGAAAATAATGTAAAATCGCACACGGAAGAACCGAAAAGATTGAAAAATCATGATACTTTTTTCTTTCGTCTGTCGATTTTAGAACTGGTTTGGAACTATAGAATTTAGGACTAGTTCGGAATTATCGAAAAAGGGATGCAGCGGGGGGCAATTGACACTTCCTAGGACATCGCCATGTTAAATTCACCAGTTGCTTGCATGCAAAAGAGATTTATCGCGTACCAGTACTGGGTCTAAATGTACTAGAAGCGCCCCAGTTCAGAACGAGAGATTTTCACCACAGGGTATGTACAACCTCACTCATATATCATTGCAAGCATGTGCCGATAGCATACACCGTTGGAGTTATGGCATTTGCATTCGAGTACGCTCACAACACTTTCCCCCTCCCTTCCCCCAAACTGCCCACAGCCGCAGTAATTCCGATATGCCATAGAACTGTCACAATGCCTGGCCCGTTTCCATGCGTGTGCTGTCCTTACACGTTTCCTTAGCATCCTTAACATCCTTGCTATCGCTCACAACTCGTATATCTTCCATGCAAAATGGGTAACGATGACAAAAATTCACAACAATAATAAGAATAACGCATTAACAACCCTACTTGAGTTGCTGTAACGAGGACAATGGCAGAACGTGAATGAGCACAGCGCGTGAAGAAGCTGCCGCAGAAGTACATACATATGTGTATGTAGCATGTCAGTAGTAGTCGAAGAAGTTGTGTAAACGATTCTACTCGTTCTCGGTATGGAGCGCCATTTTGCCCCGATTTTCCATTAATAAATATAAAGCGCACGAGAACGCAATTTCCCTACGCGTACGCGTACGCATTTTTCAGTTCCGGCAGCGTGAAATGCTGCCGATCAACAACAGCTGCTATATACATATATAGTATGTATGTACGTATGAATTGTGGCATGCCACATTTCGAAAGCTTTGCAATTTCACTTTTTTCTTGCAATTTTTTGTGAAGGAGATCAGAATTCTTTCGAATTTAAAAAATTAGATGTCAAATTAAGGACCTTGGTTTTAATCGATAAATGATTGATAACAAAGTCGATAACAAAAGTCGATTAGAAAATCGATAAAAATATCGATAACAAAATCGGTAACAAATTTATAAAAATATCGATATCAAAATCGTGAACAAACTCGATAAATAATCGATAAGAAATCGATAAGTAATCGATAAAAATATCGAAAAAAATATCGATAACAAATTCGATGAAAATATCGATAACAACCCCGATAAACTGCAATGCGGCGATGCGACCCTTCACTACTGATTTCCGTTCTAGGAAGGTTTATTCAAAGTACTGAACAGTGATCGGACTACCACTCAAGGTCTGAAATCTACGATATATTCGCGTTTTTGAGTAGTTTTATTTTTGCTTGGCATAATTTTCACTACACTATATGGTAACGAGAATGATATAATTCAAGAAATTTCTCAAGTAAAAGTAAACAAAGCCGAATTGGAGGATAAAATAAACTGTAAAGTAGTAAATTTTCTCAGTAATCAATTTTTCGACAGGAATCGCGGTTTAATTGTGTTAAATTGCAAAATATAAAATTTATAAAAAGAACTAATAGCGAAAATATTAAAAAACGGCGATTTTTGCGAAAGTATTAGCAAATTTAAGTGCATCTAAGGTTTCTGAGGCGTGGTTTACTTTTACTTAAAATTGTCAAAATCGGAAAATCCCAATTAGCTTACATCCTTGAGTCTCTTGGTTATCTTATTATTATATTTTGATTGCCTATTCGTTGTTCGTAAGCGCAGCTTAGCGTGGAATGGCCTCCAAAATGTTCGCGCTAGCCTATCCTTATGTTTGTTCATTGTTTGCTTTAAAAGTCTGCACCTGAAACGATATGGCACGTGTCTTGCAAATATAATGCTAAAGGAGTCTTAATGTTACTACATACATATGTACATATATACATACATATGTACATATCGACGGTCCCGTGTAAAAACAACACAATTCAAAATTCAAAAAATAAAAACCTCTACTACTGTTAAGTGGCTCGTGTCTCTAATCCTTGCTAAATCCATGTCTAATCTTTAGTACTTACTTTATCAATCCTTTATATAAAAACCTCTACTACTGTTAAGTGGCTCGTGTCTCTAATCCTTGCCAAATCCATGTCTAATCTTTAGTACTTACTTTATCAATCCTTACTACTTACCTTAAGCCTTAAATATCAGAGCCACTTAACAGTAGTAACAGTTTTTTTGAATTGAGTCGTTATTACATAGTAACAAAGTGAAGTCAAGTGAAATAAATTAAATTGAATTAAAATAAAACAAGCATTTCTGACGCATGTTAGTTTTTCGACAACTGTGTTTGACAAATAAAAGAAAGGGGAAATGATATAAACAATGTAAATATTTATTTGGCTTAAATATGTTTGCAAATGTTCGACGGCCGCTGTGGTGTAGTGGCTGGCCATGGGCTCTACCAACGCAGGGCCCGGGTTCAAGCCCAGTTCCCGACCAACATCAAAAAACCAAAAAGGTTTTTTCTAATAGCGGTCGCTCCTTGGCAGTCAACGGCAAACCTCCGAGAGTATTTAGCCATGAAAAAGAGATTCTCTTTCGGGCCTTGCCCTTTGTGTGACAACCAGCGTTGACACTTTGCTACGATTTTCAAAAAATTTTAAAACTTGCTACCCCACTACGTTTTATTCCATGTTCACTACGCGTTCTTATTTCATTCAACTTACGGTTAGCAACGATTTGTAAATGACTATTGCTTTAAAAATGTGGTAAATACGCCATGGCCATGGGTACTGTTACTTAAAATTATGCAACCGCAACCTTATAGGCGCAAACCGTTATATTTTCACATAAACGAAGAATACAATTCAAGGGTCAGCCTTAAACGGATGTCATTAACAGACAGAAAGATTCAATGTGCGGGAAGGATATGAAGTTGAATAACCATGTATTGCTTGTTGTTGTTGTTGTAGCGGCTACAACAACCCCGCCCATATCGGTTAGTCCCGATCGTCATGCTCTACTAACGGTAAACCCAGGAGGCGTGCAGCCCCGTGGGTGCCTGTCGATAAGGACAGAGACGTTAGCAGGTTGAGGTTCAGTGGACATCCAAAGAGATGCTGCGAGTCATGGGCCGTCCCTCCGCATGCCGGGCATTCGTTTAGCACATCTTCATTTATTCTGCTCAGGTATGAGTTCAACCAGCTGCAGTAGCCAGAGCGAAGTTGGGCTAGTGTGGTCCGAGTCTCCCTAAGTAGACGAAACTCTGTCTCGTCGAGGTCTGGTGGTTGTGTACCAATAACGGCATTCGCAGGTCGAGAGTCCGAGATTCTTTGTACGCGGTAATATCGAAAACTACTGAACGGATTTTGAAGAGATTTACTCCAATATACTCTGTATTGATAGGAGAGTGACGTTTTTCATTTAGAATTTTAATAGGGTTGTCACCAAGGGTTGTCAAAAATCTTTAAGATCCCTACCGTTCGGTGCATTACAAAAGATGAGGTGGCAAAGGAAAGGGATTGGCCTCTAGAAAAGCACTAATGTTTTTATTTTTTTTTTTGGAATAGGGTTGCCACCTGTTAATAAAATTACTATATTCAATCATAATAAGCGTAGGCATCAGTTTTGCACCGTCACTGCCAAACGAAAGGATTTAGCCTCTAGATGTGCAATAATTTTTCTGAGTAGGGTTGCCACCTATTACCGTTTGAACTCTTGGGGAAAATATGCTTTTTCAAAAATTTTCATTTGAATTTTTGTGGACAAATACTATATAATTTATTTGTGATTAAAAAATTAATAATGCCTAAGCCAAGCTGTGTAATTTGCAGAAAAACGTGGAATTACGAAGGCGTCCGTTTGTTCCATTCACCAGCGGAGCAGGTTACACTGAATAAGTTGGATATTTCAAATATTTAATGGCGAAGTAATTTCTTGCATCACCAACTTCTCTGAAAAATTATTATCCCACAGCAATGAAATAGACCCTCCAATAAATGTGAAAAAGCTATTTTTAAGTGCAGGATAAATTATTTAAATAAGCGCTTGAAAGGCAGTAGTAATAGTCGATTAATCTTTATAAACCTGTCATATATACCCATTTAAATTTATTTATTTAAACCTTACGAGTTGTACGGCATTAACTGTCACATTTAATTGGTTACTGCATTAGCTACTTTTCTTAAGATTTTTATATGCATTTGTCGGTGAGTCCTTAAAGTATTATCTGTGAAAAATCGTTTGTATACTAATTTCCCCATTTTAACATATTTTTCTGCCTCAAAATATCAGTTTTTGGGACATTAACATGATGTTTTGAAACCGTAGTTAGACCTTTCATCTAGAATGATATAGACCAGCGGCGCTTTTTACTTTCTCTTTGCTTTTTTACTTTTTAAAATACACATTTCTTTCTTTCTTTTCTCTTTTTTTATTATTTTTATCTAAATACACGTTTGTCGCAAATTATTTTAAGTTTTGAAACTAAACTACGTTTTTTATTCATGATCTCAAAAAAAGAATATTTTATCATTTTCCGTGACCAGAAAAAAATATTGCACATGATTTAAAAGCAAATTTTGAAAAACATTTAAATGTGCATACGTGTGCATACTTCATAAACCCTCTTTTATGTAATATAATTGAGGATGAATTTACAATATCCGAAATAGTCTCTTTTAGAAAAGCGCAGAAGAGTTAGAGTTTTTGGAATTAAAAGAAGATAAGGTACTGGAAATGCAACATAAAGCTTTGCCGTTGCTTGAATTCCGGCAACAAGTAGCAGTTTTACAATATCCGCTGTTGAAAACAGCTGCGTGCCGCATATTTTCAATTTTTGGTACGACGTATAATGCTAGGCGCACATTGCATCCGCCGGTTTTTACCATTTTCGCTATTAATTCTTTTTATAAATCATATATTTTGCAATTTAACACAATAAAACCACGTTTGATGTCGAAAAATTGAATATTGAGAAAATTTAATATTTTACAGTTTATTTTATCCTCCCATTCTGCTTGTGGTTAGTGTTTAGTGTTGGACAATTTTTGCTCTTAAAATTAAGAAAATTATGTTGCGCAAAAATAAAACTACTCAAAAACGCGAATATGTGGTAGATTTCATACATACATAGGGTGGCCATTCTCAAGACAAATTAACCATATATAAATGGTTGTAAACAACGAAATGTTTTCTCTTAAATGGCATATGTAAGTATTTTTCATCGGACAAACAGAAATAAAGTTACGAGCAAGTATATGCTTCAACCTATTAAAAACGCGTTTTTTAGCCCAGATTTTGAGGGTGTATTCAAAATTCTGAGTACCTGTGCGTATATATTATTTTTATTTATTTCACTTCAAATCTCACGAAATCATAAATGCAAAAGTATGGTTGACACCGGATCAGCTGTTTAAGTATTTATGACCAAATGGTTAAATCGTGTGAATGAATGTGGACAATATTTGTCACTTTACTGCCGTGCGCAAATGTGCCAAATCATTTGGATCTTTAACAGCCAAATCGTCTGATCGCAAAACAAATCATTTGTACATCGCTATCCAAATGCGCAAATGTGGACAAATCTAAATTTGGCATTTTGTGTACAAATGTACAAATCGTGTGATCCCTGCTTTAGGGCCGGTTGCTCAAAGCCTGGTTGACACTAATCCCCGGTTAAACATCGTTATCGACGTTACCGACACCATGTTATTTGCATGGAGCCGAAAACGTCCATAACGATGTTAATCAGTGATTAGTGTCAATCAGGCTTTGAGCAACCGGCCCTTATTCTACGCCAAAAAAGTTGCCACATTTGATTTGAATAGTAGATGCTGTCCCACCCTCTTTCAAATCTATACTTTGTAAGCGAAATAAGGCGTGTAAATCAAATTTCAATTAAATTGGATCTTAATTAATATTTACTCTCAGTATGGTGGGTATCCTTAATATTTCGCCTTTCCCAAGTACAGGTACAGCGGTCATGCGGTGGTGAGTTTTCGTTAACACGCAGATCCCATAAGATAGAACGTGTCTGCTAACCATTCTCCGTTTTTACGGCCGCGGATAACTATCTGCGCTTTAAGTCTCAGCTAAATTGAAATACTATTAAGGGCCATTTACAAATGTCTGGTTAAATTTAAGATCCCGTTAAACATGGTTATCGACTGCCTGTTATTTGCATGAGATCGACAAAGCAGTAGATTTGTTTAACGAGAAGTAAGCTTTAAGCAGACATAGTGCAAATATTTGTCTGCTGTTTTTAGGTGTTGCGAGGAGATGTTATGTATATAACATATATCAACATGAGAGCGGGTCGATTTGTAGGGGACCGACAAAACGGAAAAATCGCATATGCGGAAAATGCTCTATGGATCATTCTGCGCAAGTTTGCTTAAGAAACTATGGGTCTAAAACCAATTTCGAGCCAGCTATTTTTAAGTGGAAGTTTCAAATCAGGTTAAAAAAAATTTGCAATGATTCTTAGAAATTATTATAAATTTTTGGAAAATAGGCGTAGCTACCCTACCACATGTCATATGCCTTCTCCAGATGTGGGCGTTACCACCTTCTTCATCAAATGATTGGAAGCGCGATTTATCGATGCTTGGCTTCGGCAATATCGGATGGTTTTATTACAGTTGACTTAGCTAACATAAAACCTGGACCTGTGGCGCACTGCCGTTGGCTAACCAAGAGAGTCCAAGAAATGTAAAATTAATTTTTACTGCTCCAATTATTTCCCTATGATAGATTTGCATGTTAACAATATTTTAACAAAACCGCCAA
The DNA here is from genome assembly GCF_013731165.1 of Rhagoletis pomonella. NCBI lineage: Eukaryota > Metazoa > Arthropoda > Insecta > Diptera > Tephritidae > Rhagoletis > Rhagoletis pomonella. The sequence goes on along the minus strand of NW_023461081.1, from coordinate 816 downwards.
TTATTAGAAACAAGGAACTGGACGATACGTTCAAGTAACCAGTGTTTCTCGACGCGTAACGAAAACAAATCGTGAAAGTGTTATGGCTGTGGCTGATGTTAGCCAAAAAAAATACCACGCTTGGAAAGCAAGCAGGACTAAAAAACTTAGTTATTTAAGTAATCTCCAAAAGTAAACTACTTTCTGTACCCTTATACTCATAAATCAGCTAAATATTTGTTTAAGTTTTTCCAACAATTTTTTTTACCTGATGTGAAACTTGCCCTTAAAAATCGCTGCCTAGAAATTGGTTTTAGACCCATAGTTTCTTAAGCGAAGTTGCTCAGAATGATACGTAGAGCATTTTCCGCATATGCGATTTTATGAAAAATAAATCGACCCGCCCTAATCAACATACTTTTGTTGATTACATAATTCGCAGACAGATGTTTGCAAATGGGAAGTTTCTGTGAACAATGTAAATACAGACCAGAGTAAACATTAGTTCTCAAATAGGCATTTATTTACGTAAATAAAACAAAAAAGAATTCCATTAGAAATTAACTTAAGCCTAAAGCTGCAGAAAATTTTTCCTATAAAAGAGACTTCCTCTAGCTATTTAAGAGCAGTTTTACCATAAACTTCAAAAGTACAGAACCAGAAGAAATGTCACTTACAATACAAATTCAACTCTTAGCCGCTTTTGTCTTCGTGACTTCAACCATCGTTAACGTCGAGGCAGCGTTTAACGTTCTAGCAGAAGGACCTTCTCCTAAGGGTCCGCGACATCCCGATAACATTTTCGCCGAGGGACCTTCTCCAGGAACGGGAAATGCA